>NC_066541.1:15157669-15409858 GCF_024679095.1 Eriocheir sinensis | reverse complement strand
TCCACTTCTTCTTATCTTCATTTTCCAGCCTTTCCTCTCTGTCTTCTTTCCTTTTTTATTTTATTGTTTTTTTCTCCACTTTTCCATTCCTTACGATCTTCCATTCCTCCTTCTTCCATTTTTCTCCTCTCTCTCTTCCACCCCTGAGATTCCCACTCACACTTTTCCTCCTTTTCTCCACTTCTCTAACCCCTTCCCATTTCCTTTCTCCATCTCTCCATTTCTCCATTCTTCCAAGCCTCGGTCTCTCCCTTTCTCCTTCCCTCCAATATGTTCTCCTCTCTCTACTCTCTGCTTTTTTTTTTATTTCCATCCTCTTGTCTTCTCCATCCATTGGCAGGCTGACCCCCTCCTTTTTCCTCCCTTATCTTTTTTCCTCCCTTTTCCTCTCTTTCCCATCCTTTTTTTCCTCCAGGTTGCCTCCTAGTTCAATTCTCCTGTATTTCCGGCTTCTCCATACCTCCATATAAATCCTAAATCTGATCTTCTCACCCCTTTTCCTCTCTCTCCCTCCTCCCCTCCCTTTCCTCCTCCCTATATTTTCCCTCTCAACTCCACTAATTCTTTATTTCCATCGTCTGTCTGTTACTTCTATTCCCTACAGCTTGACTCCTTCCATTTTTCCTCCTTTTCCCCTCTCCTCCCTTTTTCTCCCTTTTCCTCCTTTTTCTCCTCCCTTCCTCCTTTTTCTTCTCTCCTTTTCTCCACTCCATATTATTTTCCAAAGGCCCTCTTTCTTCTGGTACCATATAGTTGACCTTCTCCCCTTTCCTCCCATACTCTCTTCTCCTCCCTTCCCTCCCTCTCCTCCCTCCTTTTTCCTCTCCCCTCAAGCGTGAATATGCATGATAGTAAATTCCTGACGTATGGCGCAAACTTCATAATGAAAGTTTTGTGATGACCCGAAAAAAATGTTGATTATGGTCATGCTGCGATTTAGATTGAAATTATTAAATAGCATCACAACAGCAGCGGCTCGCCCCTAAGGTGTTAATTTTGCGTCCACCTCCTGTAGATGACCAGTCTTTTCTATGTTGTATACCTGTACCCCCTCTCCTCCTCTCCTCCCCCTCCTACTCCTGCTGCCCTGTCCCTCCCTTCCCTTGCTCTTACAGAGATCTAACTTAACTTTTATCTAATCTTAAGCTGATCTAACCTAATCCTTTACCTTTATATAATCTTTTTCCTAATCTTACTTTATTTCCACCCAAGCTTTAACCTGACTTCATTTTACTTGCATCTTTACTCATCTAACCTTCCTAATCTAACCTTGCTTCCATTCAATAATATGATTGACAATTATTAAATCAAATTGGTTTGACTGATTAAAAGTATTCCATAAGTTAAATGATGCAAATCTAAAGATGCAGGTAAAGTAAAACAACCTATTCATGTACAATGATTCATTTATTCTTCTTCACTGTATATACCCAAAATCTTGCTACATTAGCTATAAATTTGCAAGTAGGAACTGACAACTGAGATCAATCATCCTTGAAATATGTTTGAGTAATAATAAAGTAGGTTTATCCTGGAGCAGAGATGTCATATTTATGTTACCTTAATCTATGTATCAATGTATGTGCAAATGGCAGAGGGATGAGAAAGTTTGATAAAATGGAAGAGAATGACTGTACCCTTACTCTCCTGTTAATTGGCCTAATCGCACCTCATTTGTAATGCAATGGTCATGAGCTTCTGTTCCCTGCGCCATAAGCTGTTATCTGGTTAGTACTCAAGCCTGCCACCTGAACCATTTTCATCACTGCGCGCACGATCAACGACATACGGCGCCCGATAATCTAATTCTAATCTTCTTTCTGACTAATAAGGAATAAATGTCACCCCTTTTGAATCCTCCCCCTCCCCCCTCCTCTCACACTGCCACTCTGCACCTTTCCTCTTGCCCCCTTATGGATTAATAGGAATACACGGCTCTTTTTCCTTCTTCCACCCCCTCTCGTGTCCCTCCATTTCCTTCCTCTTCTTCCTTTTCTCTGCCAACTTCTATCCCTTTTCTTCCAATCCCCCTTCTCCATTCTCCTCTCTTCTCCTTCCAACTTTTTTCTTTCTCTCTTTCTTGATCTCCATTCTCCTTCCCATTAACATTTCTCTTCCAATTCCCCCTCTTTCTCCTCCTATTCCCCTCCTCTTCCAATCCTTTCTTTTCCTTTCTGATCTCCATTCTCCTTCCCATCCCCATTTCTCTCTTCCAATCCTCTTTCTCCTCCTCCTTTCTCTCTTCCAACTTCTCCTCTTCTTCTTCCTCTTCCTATCCTCTTTCCCCTTATTCTCATTCTCCAGTTATTCTCTCTTCTATCCTTTCTCTTCCATATTGCCTTCCTTCCATCTTTGTTTCTCCTTCTTCCTTCCTCTCCTTCCTTATTCTACGCTACCCTTATATTCTGCCCCTCTCCCCTTCCTCCCCTTCCCTTCCCCCATGTCACCCAGCCATCCTTCCCTCTCCCTTAACATTGTCCTTATATCACCTAGACACCTTTTTATACTTCTCCCTTCCTCCTCCCCTGTCCCTTTCCTTCCTCCATCCACCTCTCCAGTCCACATCCCCTACCTGTCCCCTCCCTCCCAACGATCCTCTCTATTTGACATCCCCTGTTTCATTCCCTCTCTTTGCCCCTGCCTCCTTCTCACCCTCAGACTACATCTCCTCCTTCTCCCACCTTCTCCTCAACCACCTCACTGCTTCCCATCCACCTCCCAGCGAAGTATAACAATGTCGTATGTTGGTGGGGCTACAATTTAACGCTGTTGTAATCCAACTTATTGGCTTCTAACAAAAATCAATTACATAATAAGACCGACGACACGCCTTCTAGAGAGCGACGGCTGATGGAGCCCCATTTAAAGTATGAGGCGTGTGAGCTGTGTATTAAATGGTAGCCGGGGCGTGAGGTGGCGGCAGGGCCGTGGGCAGATGAGGAAGAACAGGAAGAGGAGAGGAGGGCGGGAAGGAGGAGGAAGGAAAGGACAAACAAAAGGAACTTGATCTCGGTGGTAGATGCTTGTGTGTGTGTTGTGTGTGGCCTGTGTGATGCAGGAGAGAGAGAGAGAGAGAGAGAGAGAGAGAGAGAGAGAGAGAGAGAGAGAGAAGGGCAGCTGGAAAGAAAGTGTGGAGAGGGGCAAGATTAAATGGAATGGGAGTTGCTGTTGGGTGTGATGATGATGATGGGGGGAGGAGGAGGGAGAGGTAGTAGAAGGGTGATAGGATGATGGGGAAGGAGGAGGAGGAGGAGGAGGAGGGAGGAGAAAGTGAAAAGGAAAAGCAAGAGAACAGGTGGAGCAGAGACATAGAGAGAGAGAGAGAGAGAGAGAGAGATGAGAGAGAGGTAAAAGTAGGGTGTCCGGTTTCTAGTTTGATAATTAATTTAGGTGTTGGGTACAATGGATGGGACAGAAAAGGTATGGGAGGGAAGAGGGAGGAGGAGGAGGAAGAGGGGGCTAAAGGAGGGAAGTGAGGGAGTGGGAATGAGGAAGGAGGGGGGAAGGAGAGAGAAGAGGAGGTGGGAGAAATGAGAGAAAGTGCAGGTGTGAGAATGGAAAATTTGAAAGAGGAAAGGTAAGTTGGAGTGATGATCAGGTAGAGAGAGGGAGAGAGAGGAGAAAAAGAGGTAAAGGGAATGACATGCATGATATATGATAACAGTTGGTAGTGAGAAAGGAGGAGGAGGTGGTGGTGGAGAGGAGGAGGAGAGTGGAAGCTAAGAAGTGTTAATATAAATAATGAAAAAAAAAAGGAAAATGAGGAGAGATACTGAAGAGAGAGAGAGAGAGATGGTGCCTCTTCTCACTACCCTTTTCCCAACTGACGAAGAATTTGCTGACAACCTGTGACTTTCAACTCCACTCCTCTTACCCCTTTCACTCTTAACCCCTTTCATTCCACTTCTCCACTTTTTCTTCACTCCTATTTTCCTCCACTTCTACTTTTCCTCCTCCACTCCATTTTCCCTCCACTCCACTTTTTCTCCACTCTCCACTTCTCTCCCCTCCACTCCATTTTCCCTCCACTCCACTTTTCCTCCACTCCACTTTTTCTCCACTCCACTCTCCCTCCACTCCATTTTTTCTCCACTCCACTTTCCCTCCTCTCAACTTTTTCTCCACTCCGCTTTCCCTCCACTCCACTTTTCCTCCACTCCACTTTCCCTCCACTCCACTTTTTCTCCACTGCACTTTTCCTCATCCTCATCCTCCCTCCAGCACCTCCCTCTTCACTGCTTATCCTTTTCCTTCTCCAATTTTATTTTCCTCCTCAACTCCATTTTCTTCCATCTCTTTTTCACTCCAGTCCTTTAATTTATCATCTTTCCCTATTCCTCCATCCCTCCGTTCTGCTTCTCTCCTCACTGTTCTTTTCCTCTCTTATTTCCTACTTTTCCTTTATTTATTTTCACTCCTCTCCTTCTATTCATCATTTTTCTTTTATTATATTGCATTATTTCTCTCCACTTTTCTTTCCTTTCTCTTATTTCCCCTTTCCTCTCCACTCCCTCTTCCTTAATCATCTCTCTCTACTTCTCCATCTCTCCCTATCTTCTCTTCTTCAATCTTATTTCCTCCTTTCCACTCCACCGTCTTCTTCCTCCTCTCCTCCTTTCTATACTCCCACATCACTCCCTCCTCCCTCTCTTTAGGTATTCAGAATTCTCCTTTATACTCCCTTCTGCCCTTCTTCGAACCCCTTTATCCCTTTAGGGCTCTGGATCCCCTCTAAAGTTGGCTACTGGATCTCCATTTATATGCCTCGTGGTGGGATTTGGATTCTCTCGTCTCATCTTATCTGTCTGGCCTCGTGTCTCGTGTAGACGTGCTGAGTTTCATTGAATTTATATCCTCAGGGCGCCCGATGTGTGTGTGTGTGTGTGTTATTAATATTGTGTGTGTGTGTGTGTGTGTGTCAACCCATGTGTTATCTATTGAGAGCCACACAAGAATTGAGATAGGTTTGCAGGGTTAGAGTTAGGGGAGGATAAATCAGTGTCTGTGTTGTGTGTGTGACAATGACAATGTGTGTTTGTGTGTGTGTGTGTGTGTGTGTGTGTGTGTGTGTGTGTTTAGCCATCTCTCATGTGTCTGAAATCCTCATAAAAACACGAGAGAGAGAGAGAGAGAGAGAGAGAGAGAGAGAGAGAGAGAGAGAGAGAGAGAGAGAGAGAGAGAGAGAGAGAGAGAGAGAGAGACCAGTATTAAATAATTACGTCACATGAGAGGGAGAGAGAAAGAGGGAGACAAACAAAAACGAGAGAGAGAGAGAGAGAGAGAGAGAGAGAGAGAGAGAGAGAGAGAGAGAGAGAGAGAGAGAGAATGGAGAGGAAAAAAATGGAGGGGGAGGAGTGTAAAAAAGTGATTCATGGAGGTGTTGTCTTAATGGGCGAGACAACAGAACCCATTAAGGGAAAATAGAACCTAAGGAATTAATGAGGAGGAGACAGGTCTCTCTCTCTCTCTCTCTCTCTCTCTCTCTCTCTCTCTCCAACCTGTCTAATCTCTGTCACACACCCTTTTACACCCTTCCTCCTCCTCCTCCTCCTCCTCCTGGTGCTCTAAATCTCTTTTCTACTCTCTCTCTCCCTTCTCTCAACATCCACTCTTTTCCCTCTTTTATCTAATCCTTCCCCTCACTTTCCTCCCTTTCTCCCTTCCTCCTCGGTAACCAATTTCCTCCTATACCCTTATCTAAACTCACTCCTCCTTCCTTCCCCTACCTTCCTTCCCTTCCTTCCCTTCCTCCTTCCCTTCCCTTCCCCTGCCAGTATCTTTCACCGTTTTTTGCTCCACTTCCCGTCATGTCCTTCCTCCTCCTCCTCCTCCTCCCTCTTCCTCCTACTCCTCCTCCTTCTCTTCATCCCTCCATTTCCTGAGCCCCCAAATATTTCAACTATGGTTAATCTGGGACCATAATTATAAGAAGCTCTGTAATGAGGGGTGGACCATCGCCCTGACCATGAGTGCAATGAGAGTGATGAGGGGGCCGCCTCTATTTACCACCTGAAACCCAGCCTCGCCCCTCATTTTTTTTATTTTATTTTATTTATTTATTTATTTATTTATTTATTTATGTATTTTTTTTTTTTTCGCTCTCTCCCGCACCTTACTTCGCTTGTATCTCGGCTCTTGTGATTTTCTTTTTACGTTTCAGAGTTAGTCTTTTGTCAATGTTTTTTATTATATTGCATTTGTCTATTTATTTTCATTATTATTTTTTATTATATGTTTGTGTTTGCTATATTTCTCTTACTTTTTTTTCTCTCTCTTTCCCACAGCTTGGACTTCCCTTGGCTTACCTGTCCTTTTATTTTTTTCTTATTTTATCATTTATTTATTTTTTTATCTTTTCTTTTTCTATTCTTTTCCTTTACTTCCTCTAATACTCTCTTCTCTTAACTCTCACCCCATCTTCTTATATATAATAGTTACTACTCTATCATTGTGTGTGCGTGTGTGTGTGTGTGTGTGTGTGTGTGTGTTCTGTGTGTGTATCTTTCTTGCTTTTCTTTCTCCTTCCTTTCTTTCCCACTCGCCTGATGGTCTTCTCTCTTTCTTTCTCCTCCTCCTTTCCTCTCCTCTCCTTCTTCTTGTACCTCTTTTTTTTCTTATTTTCTCTGTCTTTTCTTCTCCATTTTCACTTCCTTTTCGTTCTTCATCATTTCTTTATCACAGTTCTTCGTCTTTTTATTGTGTGTGCGATATTTCTTTCTCTGTCTCTGTCTCTGCTTGTCTCCATCCTGTTTCTTTGTTCTTCTCACCACATTCCTGCCGCCCTCACCTGTAATCATGGGCGGGAGCGAGGTGTGTGTGTGTGTGTACAGGTGCGTGGAAGGACGTTAGTAGTTGAATCAGTGCAAGTGGAGGTCGTTCAATCAGTGTCTTTGTCGAGATGTTTTTTGTTGTTGATGTTTCTTAAGATGAGATTGAACCTTGTTAGCTTTTTTTTTTTACTTTTTTTTTTTTTTTTTTTTTTCGTCTACTTGGCATTTTCTTTTACTTCTTCTTCTTTCTTCTTCTTCTTTCTTCTTCTTCTTCTATCTTTCTTCCTTCTTCCTCCTTCTTCTCTCTTCCTCTTCTTTTCCACTGCTATCTTTTTTTTCCTATTTCTTCCCATTTCCTTCTCTTCATTTTTGTGCTTCCTCATTATTTTCCCTTTTCCTTCATCCTTTCTCTTCTTTCTCTTATTTTCTTCTCCTTTTCCACTTTTGCTCTTCTTTTTCTCTTTTTTCTTCTCCTTTCTTCTTTTCTTATTATTCCTTCATCACTATTATTTTCTTTCCTTTTCTTCAACCTTTTCTTTTTCCTTTTCATTTATTCCTTCCTTTTCCACCTCTTCCTCCTCTCTTCTTTCTCATTTCTCTTCTATTTTCTTATTATTTTATTCTTCAGCTCACCCTTCCTTTACTCCACCTCTCCACATACTCTTCCCTACACCTCCTTCTCCTGCATCGTCATCCACCACAACCACCGCCTCCACCTCCTCCTCTCATCTCTCTTCTCATTCCCTCAACACTCAGGAAATACGAGTGGTTTGAAAGAATATAACACATGGAAGGGGAGAGGAAGGAAGGCCGGACAGCCATGACCGAGTGGGGGAAGGGAAGGAGGACGCGGAGGGAAATTGACCTAAGAAGAGTCTGATTGGAGAGAGGAGGAGGGAGGGAGACACGGAGAGGAAAAATTCACGGTAGGAGAGGGAAGGGAAGAGAGAGAGAGAGAAAGGACAGACATCATGTTACTCGGAGATTCAGAATTGGAACCATTTATTTTATGTGTGTGTGTGTGTGTTTGCTCTCCTCTCTCTCTCTCTCTCTCTCTCTCTCTCTCTCTCTCTCTCTCTCTCTCTCTCTCTCTCGCAGGTGATGTCAGCTGATGAGGCAGAAAATGATCACTAATCATTTAAGATCAGCTGATGATGGCGATTCTCTTCCACCCATCCACCTCTCTCCCCTCCCCTCCCCTTCCCTCTCCCCAACCTGTCATCTGCATCATCATCCTCCCCTCTCCCCTCCCCTCTTCCTTCCCCTAACACACCCCAACCTATCATACACTCCTCCATCCCCTCATCCTCCTTCCCTCTCCTAACACCCCTCTTTGTCATCTTTCTCCCTCTCCCCTCATTAAAGTCGATTTCAACACCCCACCACACTCATCTATCACCCCCTACCTCACCCCTTTCCGTAATCGCCTCTCCCACCCTTTCGTCCTTTCCCTATTCCCTCCCATTCTCCCCATATTCTTAAGGTCGATTCAGTATCCCACTTTCATACACAGCTTTCACCCTCTTTCTCCACCCTCCCTTCATCTCTTCTCCCTCCTCTTACTCCCTTCCCCTTCATCTTCTCCCATTCCGTACTATCCACAATCCTCCCCATCTTCGTAGCCCCCTTAAAATTGATCCCAGCATCTACACACATACCAGAATCCGACCTTACTCTATCCCAGGGCAAGTTTAAGTACTCTCTTGACCCTGGTGATGGTGAATTTTGGGGTAACTTAATAAATTCAACCCAAGCCTTCCTCCCTTCTACACTCCCCTCCCCATCTGTTCTGACCCCTTATAATCGATATCAGCACCCTACAAGCACCAGTATCCGACCTTATTCCGTCCTCGAGTCAGATTTAATCACTCGACCCAGGATAGAGTGTATTTTGGGTGTACCTCAATAATTTCGACCTGCAAGCCTTCTACCATCCTACACTAACATCCATATCTCTTCTAACCCTAAAATCGATCTCAGCACCTCCAAGCACCTAAAACCGACCTCATTCCATCCCCAGGTCAGGTTTTAAGAACTATCTTGACCCGAGGTAGGGCGCATTTTGGGGGTTACTCAATAAATTCGACCCCAGCCTTCCCCCGTCTGCCCGTGTTTTTGTCCTGGGCGCCGAATTAGGATGCTGGCAGCCGCGTACAAGGTCCTCCCAATCATCCTAAATGGGAGCTCCGTTTATAAGGATCTTTTACATCCCAATTCCGGTTCCGCAGCGGCCCTGACGCTGGAATGTGGTGTTTTGTGAACCGTCCCCTGTTTCATGCACTGCGCGGTATTCATGTAGGGGGGAAGGGGGAGGGGCTAGCAATTTTGCGGTAATGTGTTTTGACCGTATTTGGGTTATTATTATTATTACTATTATTATTATTATTATTATTATTATTATTATTGTTATTGTTGTTGTTGTTGTTGTTGTTGTTGTTATTACTACTACTACTACTATTACTACTACTAGAATTACTACTACTACTACTATTTTCATTATATTTGTTGCTCTTCATTACTATTACTGCTTCTGCTACTGTTACTACTACAAATATTACCATTGCTACTACTACTACTACTACTGCTTCTGCTACTACTACTGCCACTACTACTACTACTACTACTACTACTACTACTACTACTACTACTATTATTACTCTCATCCATCTATCTATATATCTTGTTCTTCCATTGTTATTATTTTTGTGTTCTTATTTTCTTCCTTTTCCTTCTTTCAGCTTCCCAGTCACTCTATTTTTACTTCATATTCCCCTCCTTCCCCTCTCGGTTCAGTCTCCTCATTTATACTTTTCGTCCCCGCGCCTCATAAAGACACACACATTCTAATAACATGTTCGGGTATATCATATTAACATTTTGCGCACGCCGGTAACGTCCATTGACCCGCGCAAATATATTCAGATTTTCACATAAAACTGTGCAATATCGTGTCAGGATCTTTTTGCTGTTCTTCTTTCTTCCTCCTGCCCTTCTTCTTCTTCTTCTTCTACCTCCTCCTCCTCCTCCTCCTCCTCCTCCTGATTCCTCGTTACCACTTTCTTTTCCCCATCTGTTCCTTCCTTTCCACCTCCTTCTTCCTTCCTTCCCTTACCTCCTTCCCTCTTTCCCTCCCCTCACCTACCTTTCCTCCCCTCCATCCCTCTCCTCTCACCTCCTTCAATTCTTACCTTCTTCCTCCTTTCCTCACCTCCTTACCTCCTCCTTCCTTAACCATCCTCCCTCCACCCCTCCCCTCACCTTGCTTCACCTTCTCACGCTAATGCTCCTTCTCTTATTACAGGTGAGTGCGAGGCTCCAGGTGACGCGGGACAGGTGAATGGAAAGCCTGCAGGTAAGGGCAGGTAAGAGGAAGAGCAAGCAGGAGGACGCGGCGTAATGGAGAGGAGGAGATGAGGAAGTGAAGAGGGCGGAAAAATGAAGGGAGCAAGAGAGGGTAGATTGGATGAAGATGGAGGGAGTCGTGGCGTGATTGTGGCGAGGGATGAGAGGAAGGGAAGGAAGGAATGAAGGAGGAGGATAGGGATGATGTGGAGTGGCTGAGAGTTGTGGAGTGAAGGGTGGATGAGGAAAGGAATGGATAGAGGAGGAAGTAATGGTAAAGAAAAGGAGAGAGGAGAGTAAGGAGGAAAAATGAGAGGAAAAGGAAGAAAAAAGAAGGAAGAAGAATATGGGAAGAAAAAGAAAAAGAAGGAAAGAAAAAAAGGTATTACAGTGCATCAGAAAGAAAGGGAAAGGAGAAAAAATTACGAAAAGGAAAACGTATGAAGAGAATGAAAAGTGGGAAGAAGATGAGCAAATAATAGGAGAGAAAGAGAAGGGAGGAAAAATAAAGAAAGAGGAAGAATAGAGAAAAACAAAGAAAAGGGAACAAACATAAAACAAATAGAAGATACGAAGAGAGAGAAGGACTAGGGAGGAAAAATAAAAAAAGGAAGAAAGGAGAGGAAGATGGTCTGAGAGTAGAAAGCGAAGGACAATGTGAAGTGAAGAAAGGGAAGAGAGGAAAGAAAGGGAAGAGGTTGAGAGGAGGTAAAGGGATGAAGGAGGACGACATCGTGACCTCCCAGAGTGAAGGAAACGCGGGTCACAGGATTAAATCGCCTTTCGGGTCATCCATAAAGGGTTTAGCTGAGTATATAAGGGATTAATGGGATCCAGGACGCTGCGGGGGTCAGGGGGGAGGAGGAGGGAGGGGGAGGGGGGAATCCTTATTGGGAGAAGAAGGGAGAGAAAAGGAGGAGATTGAGGAAGGAAATATACAGCAAAGATCATCTCCCTTCTGCTTCTCATTCTCCCTCATGTATATTCTCCTCTATCTTCTGTCCTCCCTCCTCCTCCTCCTTCTCCTCCTCCTCCTCCTCTTCGTCATGTTTACAGTCCCCAGAGAAAACCCTTGTCCTCTTCTCTCCCTTCCTCCCCTTTCCCTCCCTCTCCCTTCTTTCCTCCCGTCCCCCTCCTTCTCCCCTTTTCCTCCCCTTGTGTGAAGTTACGAGCGACTTCGGAGTTTTACATGTGAGGGTTGAAGAGGGGAAAGGGGAAGAGGGGGAGGAGGGGAAGGGAAAGGAAGGTTGGGTGTTACTAAGGGAAGGGAAAGGGAAGGATGGAAGGGAAGAGGGCATTAAGGGAGAAGAAAGGAGGTAGTTGGGGAAGAGAAGGAAAGGGAAGATGTGTAAGGGGAGGAAGAGGAAGAGGAAGAGGTGGGCAAGTGAAGGGGGAACAAGTGAGGCTGGAAAAGGAAAGGGGAGGCAGGGTTATGGAAGATGGGGAAGGTGGAATAGAGTAGATGGGATTCAAAATAAAGGGAAGGGGGAAGGGGGAGGAAAGTTAATGGAGATAAGAAGGGAGGGGAGAGAAAGGGAAAGGGAAGGGGACGGGGAGAGACAGGTGGGGATTCCGAGGGCCGGGGACGGGGGTTTGCTGGGGTTTAAGAGTATCTCGGCAGGGGAAGCATATAATTCTACGTGGTGGGGAAGGGGAAAAGAAGGAAGAAGAGAAGAGAAGGGAAGGGGAAGAGAAGAGGAGGTAAGGGGAGTCTAGCGGGACTTCCCTTTCCCAGAATCTCAAGGTAGTCATCATGCTGTCTAAATAGAAATCTTATGTGTGTGTGTCTCTCTCTCTCTCTCTCTCTCTCTCTCTCTCTCTCTCTCTCTCTTCATTATCTCCTTCCCTTCCTTTGTATTCATCTTTCTCCTTTCCATATTCTCTTCTTGTCTCATTTCTTCACTTTATTTTCTTCCTCCTTTATTTGTTTCTCTTCTTCATCTTTTCTTCTTTTCTTCATTCTTTATTTGTTCCTTTTTGTTATGGGTCTGTTATTTCTTCCATCTCCCTTTTATTTCAATTTTTCTATATATCTTTTCATCATTCTTTTCTTATTTCCAGGTTATTTTTGTTATTCTTCTGTTCTCTTTCTCACATCTCACCTCCCTCATTCTTCTCCTTCATTATCTCCTTCATTCTCCTTCTCCATCATCTCCTTCATTCTTCTTTTCCATCTGTTTCTTTCTCCCTCCAATCATATCTCTTCTGTCCCTTCTTTTTTCTCTCTCCATCCCTCCTCCCTCATACTTTCCTTCTCCCTTTTTCCCTCAATTTCTCCTCCCTCAAACCTTCTCCCTTCTCCCTTCTACGTTGGTTACATGAAGGGAGAGAAGAAAGGGAGGGAAGCCACTCAGTTTCTAGGGAGGAAAGGTGACTCCTCCTCCTCCTCCTCCCGCTCTTCCTTCTCCTCTTCTTCTTCTTCCTCTCTCTCCTCTTCTTTCTACTCTTCCTCCACCTCTTCTCCTTCCTCTTCTCCTCCTCCTCCTCCTCCTCCTCCTCCTCCTCCTCCTCCTCCTACTCTACCTTTACCTGGAGGCCAATTAAACCAACGTTACCTGGACTACTGATAGATGTTTGCTGTTGTTGTTGTTGTTGTTGTTGTTGTTGTTGTTATTGTTGTGTTCTAACTCTGACCTTAAACTTGATTGCCCTGCTTTTACTCTCTCTCTCTCTCTCTCTCTCTCTCTCTCTCTCTCTCTCTCTCTCTCTCTCTCTCTCTCTCTCTCTCTCTCTCATACACACAGTTATTCCATGCTTTCTCTATTTCCTCCCTTCCCCTCCCTCACTTTCTCCCCTCCTGTTCCCTCTCCCCTCTCTCTTCCTCTCCCCTCCATTCCCTTCATTTCCCTTCCCCTCATTCCCCTTCTTTCCTTTCAGTCTCCCCTTCCTTCCCTCCCCTCTCCTCATCTCCCCTACTTTCCTTTTCATATCCCCTACTTTCCTTCCTTCCAACCTTACTTCCACCCCTACCTCTCCTTCCTTCCCATCATCTCCTCCCTTCTCCCTCTTCACCCTCATCTCCTCCCTGGGCTTCTAGGCTTGCACCCCAGTAAGCCGTCGGAAATAGGCTGTGATGCTGGATTTGTGGGCTGTCATATGGGCTTATAACTCCCCTCCCCCTCCTCTCCCCTCCCCTCTCCCCCTACCCTCACCTATATTCATCCTCCCCTTTCCCGTTTCCCTTCCCCATTACATGCCCATATCCTCCCCTATCCGTCTTTTCTCTCCCCTCGATCCCTCTCTTTTGTTTCTCCCCTCCCTCCTCCTCCTCCTCTTTCTCCCCTTCCTCATAATCTCCCCCCTCCTCCTCTTCTTTCCTTTTTTCATATTCTTCCTATCTTCATTCTCTTCCCTTCCCCTTACTTTCCCCTTCTTCTTCGTAATCTTCCTTATCTCTCCTCCTCCTCCTCTTCATTTCCCCTTCCTCCTCCTCTTCTTCCTCCTCCTCCTCCTCCTCCATATGTCTTCACTCTCCTTGATCTTCTCTCCCCTCCCTCTACTCTCTCTCCCTCTTCTCCCTTCTCTCCTTTCCTCTGTTTATTCTCCCTCCCTTCTCTCCTCTCCCTTGTCATCTCCCTTTTCCATTCGTTTCCCTTCAAATCCAGGAAATAGATAAAGAAATGGAAATAATCAATGAGAGAGAGAGAGAGAGAGAGAGAGAGAGAGAGAGAGAGAGAGAGAGAGAAGGGGGGGGGGAGATAATATTGTTTTTGTTGTTTCTTGTTGATTATTGTGTTTAACCACCAGAAAAATTCCTCCCCGCTTTCCTCTCCCCTCTCCCCCCATTCTTCTTTTTTCTCCTCCTCCTCTCTCTCTCCCTCTCTTTATCTCCCTTTCTGATCTGGCTCCTGTCATCTCCCCTCTCTTCTTTCCTCCTCCTCCTCCTCCTCCTCCTTCTCCTCCTCCTCCTCTTCTTCTTCCTATTCATTCATTCATTATTCTTCCTCCTCCTCTTATTTATTCTCCCTTTTTTCTCCCTCTCCCAGTTCTTCTTATTCATTATCTTATTCCTCTTTTATCTCCCTCCGCCCTTTCTCTCCTCCTCCTCCTCCTTCTCCTCTTTCCTCCTTCATCTTCCTCCTCCTCCCCTTCTGTTTTTATTTCTTCTCTTACCTCTTCCTCCTCCCCAGTCGCCCCTCTCTCTCTCTCCTCTCCCCTTTCCTCCACTTTCTCTTCCCTCACTCTCCCCTTATTCACTAAAGCACAGACTCTTCCCTCATCCTCCCCTCCCCTTCCTCTCCTTCCCTCCCCCTTCTCCTCCTCCCCATCCCCTTCCTCCCCTTCCCCTAAACCACACTACCGCTGTCTGCTCTAGAATTCACTGTAACACCCATATTTTCCCTGTCCCCTCCCCTTCACTCCTCCCCTTCCCCCTTAAGTCCCCTCCATTCCCTACATGCTATACTCTCCTTTCCCCTCCCCCTCCCTCCCCCTGTCTGGTCTTTCCCTCCCCTCCTTTCCTCCCCCTTCCATCCCCTTCCTCCATGCCTACTCCCCTCTCTTTCCCTCTCCCCTCCTCTCCCCCTCCCTGCATATTTCACCTCCCCTTCTCTCCCTCACCTCCTCCCCTTCCTCCCCCCCCTCCACCCTGCTCTCCTACCCCCACGTTAAGGTAATCTGAATCAAATTTACATGTAAACGTACCTAATTGCCGTCTGCTCGGGTTCCCTTTCATAATGGTGAGCGGAGGAGGAGGAGGAGGAGGAGGAGGAGGAGGAATGGAAGAAGAAAGTACAGTGAAAGTAAGGATGAATCAATAAAAGGAAATATCAGCGGAGGAGATAAACGAGGAGAAGGGGGAAGAAGAGGAGCAGGAAAGGAAGGAAGATGGGGAGGAGGAGACCAGAATATGAAGGGAGGGTAGATGAAAGAGTTACAAGGAGAGGGAGGAAAGAGAAGGAGGAAAGGCTGAGATATAGAGAAGGGAGGAAGACAGAGGAGGAGAGGGTGAAGCAGAGGAGAAAGAGGGGATGATAAGGAAGGTGGGAGGAGAGGAGGAATGGAAGAAAAGTAACAGTGAGAAGAAAAGGATAATCATTGAAAAAAATAACAGAGAGGAGATAACGAGAGAGGGGGGAGAAAGAGGAGAGGAGGAAGAAAGGAAGAAGGGAGAGGAGACCAGATATGAAGGGAGTGAATGAGGGAGACGAAAGGGATGAGGGAGTGAGAGGGGGAGGAAGAGTTACAGGGAATATAAAAGGAGGAAGAAAGGGGAAGAATGAGGAGAGGAGGGTGAAGAGGGAGGAAGAAGAGGATGTGGGACAAAGAAGGTGAACGGGAGGAGGAGGAGGAGGAGGAGGAGGAGGAGGAGGAGACTGGCTGATGAAGAAAGCTGATTAGGAAGAGGGAGAGAATTGGGACACAAGAAATGCATACCTTTCTCTCTCTCTCTCTCTCTCTCTCTCTCTCTCTCTCTCTCTCTCTCTCTCTCTCTCTCTCTCTCTCTCTCTCTCTCTCTCTCTCTCTCTCTCTCTCTCTCTCTCGTCTAATCTCCCCTTCCAACAGAAACAAACAGAGACTCACACTGTTTATGCCCTGTGAATTAACACCATCCCCCCTCTCCCCCATCCTCCTCTCTCCTCTTCTCTCCTTCCCCACTCTTTTCTCTTCCATTCCCTCTCCTCTCCCCATTCCCTTCTCTCCCTTCTCTTCTCTCCTTCCCCTCACTCTTTCTCTTCCTCCCCTCTCCTCTCCCCCATTCCCTTCTCGCTCTTCCACTTCTCTCCTTCCCCCCACTCTTTTCTCTTCCATTCCCCTCTCCCTCTCCCCCCATTCCCTTCTCTCCCTTCCTCTTCTCTCCTTCCCCCCACTCTTTTCTCTTCCATTCCCCTCTCCCTCTCCCCCCATTCCCTTCTCTCGCATCCGCTTCTCTCCTTACCCCCACTCTTTCTCTTCCTCCTCTCCCTCTCCCCATTCCTTCTCTCTCTCCTTCCCCATCTCCCCTTTCCCTCTTCTTCCCATTTCACAACCTATTTTTGATGCCTTTTGTCTTCCTTTCTTTAACATTATTTTTTTCTGTCTTCCCATTTTCTTCACATCTTCATTGTTATTTCACTCTTTTCTTCCTCTCCTTTTCCTCTCATTCATTTCCCCTTTCATCTCTTTTTTTTTATACATTTTCTCTCCCATCTTTACTTTTCTTTCTCTCCTTTACTCTTTACCTTATTTTACCTGTGTTGCCTCTTCTCTCCCTCTCTTTCTCTCCTTTCTTTCTCTTCTCTCCATCTTTTCTCTCCCTCACCTCCTTAGTCTTATTTTTGCTCCTCTCACCTCTCCAATCTCCCTCCCTCTCTCTCCCTTCCTTCCTCTCTCTCCCTCGTCATCCTCCTAATACTCCTTCTCTCCCTCTTTCATCCTCCGCAATAGTCTCACGCGCCCTCCTCCTCCTCTTCCCTTATCTCCCCATCCCTCACTCGCCGCCGCTACATAAAACGGAAATAGTTCTTTAGCTTGTAATAATAGGGAACTCTTAGACCCGGGCTGAGTTACGGCGGGGAGGCTCTCGTGTGTGTGTGTGTGTGTGTGTGTGTGTGTGTGTGTGTGTGTGTGGGAAGTGAGGAAGGAAGGGAGCTGTGTGTGTGTGTGTGTGTGTGTGTGTGTGTGTGTGTCGGCAGGTGGCTTTGTAAGAGTCGGCCAAGACCAAGACCACGATTAATTACTTACCGCAGAGGAGGAGGAGGAAGAGGAAGAAGAGGAGGAGGAAGAGGAGCAGTCAGACAGGTGGAAGAAGGAGGAAGAAAAAAAAAACAGGAGGCAGAGGAGAAGGAAATGAAGGCAGGTTGGAGAAGAAGGAGGAGGAAGAGGAGGAGGAGGAGGAGACGATGTTTATTCTTCACTGAATTTGTCATATTAGAAGTTTGCTGAAGTTAATATCGTGTCGACTCGGTTAGGCTTAAACTCTCTCTCTCTCTCTCTCTCTCTCTCTCTCTCTCTCTCTCTCTCTCTCTCTCTCTCAGCCACGGTATCTCCATCTGACGGAGGGAAAGCCACGCCAGACTGTCACGAAATGTAAATTATTATACACACACACACACACACACACACACACACACACACACACACACACACACACATAAACACCTGTCGGATATTAACAGGTATGCATCGCTTACCTTTACGAGCCTTTTCTTTGATTCTCGTTCGTGGCGGAGGAAGGAAAAGGAGAAAAAGTAGAAGAAAATTAATGTAAAGAAAGTAGAAGGAAAGGAAAGGAAAGTAGAAAGATGGGACTGGAGAATGCTGAAAAAGTAGAAAGTAAAGAACGAGAAGAAAGTAGAAATCAGTTAAACGGGAAAGAAAAGTAGATGTTAGAACTCTTAACTGAACAAAAGGTGGATGACGCTTAACGAAGAAGAAGAAGAAAAGGAAGGAGAGAGAAAAAAAATAAAAGAACTCAAGGCTTATTTATGGAAGGAGGAGACGGAGAAGACGCAAAAGGAAGAAGAATTTTGGATGTAAACTTTAACAGAACAGAAGGTTGAAAATTTACTAAACAGCGAAGCAAAAGAAGAATAAAAAGAAAATCAAAGAACTCAAGGTTTATTTACGAAAGGAAGAAGAGAGGAAGAGACGGAAAAAGAAGGGAAGAAAATGCAAGATATAAACTTAGACAACAAAACTTAGAGAATTTAATAAAGACGAAAGCAAAGGAAGAGGAAGTAGAGAGAGAGAGAATTAAGGATTAGGATTTGTTTACGGAAGAAAGGAAGAAAAAGAAACGCGAGAAAAGAACAAGAAAATGTAAGATATAAACTGTGAAAAAATTAAAAGTGGAAAATCTAATAAACACGAAAGCAATAAAAGAGGAAGTGGAGAGAGAGAATAAAGGATCAGAAATTGTTGAAAGAAGGAAGAAAAGAAGAGAAAGAGACGGAAGAAAATTAAATGTAGATATGAACTGTGAAAGAAAAAAGGTTGGAAAAATTTACTAAACACCGAAGCAAAGGAATAGGAAGTAGAGAGAGAGAATAAGGATCGGGAATTGTTTACGAAAGGAAGGGAGGAAGAGACGGAAAGAGAAGAAAAATCATTAAATTGTAGGATAGAAACTGCGAAAAATAAAAGCTGCAAAATTTCCTAAACACCGCAGCAAAGGAAGAGGAAGTAGAGAATAAATTGTGTACGAAAGGAAGAGAGGAAGAGGAGGAAACGAAAGAAAGAGGAAGAGAACGGAAGGAAAAATGAAGGATATAAACTCTGAAAGAACGGAAGGAGGAAAACTTATTAAACAAGGAAAGCAAAGGATGGAGAAAACAATTATAGAACGGAAGGAAGAGAGGAAGAGACGGAAACCAAAGAAAAATAGGAAAAAATGGGCGATTACAAACTTGGGAAGAACAAAACGTAGAAAACTTATTAAACAGGGAACCGCTCACACACACACACACACACACACACACACACACACACACACACACACACACACACACACACACACACACACAAGAGGAAGTAGAAGAGAAAAAAAAAAAAGAAGGCCCCGGGGTTGATTGGTTCCCAGCAGGTGTGTGTCTGTGGGTTAAAGGCAAACAGGGGCGCATCAGTTCCTCCGACCGCGGCTCCGTCAGGTAATTTGCACACGGTAAAGGTAATGGAACAGGTGACAGACAGGTGGACAGACACGCCTCACGCCGCACACACCCGCAAAAAAAAAGGAGAAAAAAAACGCTCAGGAATAAAGGAAAACCCAACACACACACACACACACACACACGCACACACACACACACACACACACACACACACACACACACACACACACACACACACGCACATGAATCAATCACACCAAGCAGCTAGAAAAGAGGGATAAAAAAAATAGGCGTAAAGTCAAGAGAAATCTTCGGAAAAGTAAAGAAATAATAGAGGAAGTTAGCGCCGAATGTCTTAGAAGTCTCTGTGTCTCTTCTGCTCGTATCCGCGGAGAAGGTAAATAAGGAGGAGGAGGAAAAGGAAAGAGAAAAGAGATTGAAAGAGGAATGAGAGAGGAAAACAAGAGGTAACTAAGGTAAGATGAAGGGAAACAGGTAGGTAAAATAAGGTAAAGAGTAAAGGATAGAGAGAAAAAAAAGTAAAGACGGGAGAGAAAATGTATAAAAAAATACAGAGATGAAAGGGTAGGAAGAAAATAGTGAAATAACAGTGAGGATGTGAAGAAAACGAGAAGAGTAAATAATGAGTAGGAAGAATATCATAAAAAGAGGAGAGGTGTTGATAAAAAGTAGTGAAAGGAGGATAAAGAGTAAAACCGTAAACTGTAAACAGACAAATAATGGAAGAAACTGTAGAAAAGGAGTAAAAAGAGGAGGAGGGGATAGAGGTGGAAACAGGGAGTAAGAGAGAATTAAAAAAAAGGGAAAATGTAGATAAAGAATACCAAAAAAATATATGTTAAAAGACCAAGTGTAGATAAAGAGTTTGATAATGATTAAAGGGAGAAAGTTTAGATTGTGAATAGGAAGAGAAGATAAGGGTAGGAAACAATAGTGATAAAGATGTGATAGAAATGGTAGAATAATGATAGAGATTGTAGATAGTGAGTGATGATAAAAGTATTGATATAATGAGTAAAAATGAGTGTTGATAGTGAGTGAAAATGAAAGTGAATCGCTGTGGAGGCCGTGAAGGTGATGGTGATGGTGACGTCTTGGCTAAGCTTCGTGCGTCCTCGTGAACGTCAATGTTTATTTTTTTATTTTATTTTTTATATACGAGACACTGGCTGAAGGACTCTCTCTCTCTCTCTCTCTCTCTCTCTCTCTCTCTCTCTCTCTCTCTCTCTCGATGACAAGGACAAGCAGGATGTATATAACTATAAATAAAAGAGAAGAAAAGAAGAAATGATAGAGATAAATAGAAGAGAGAAAGAGGAGAAAGACACATTAGTTAGCAGAGAATGAGAGGGAGAGAGAAGAGAAGAGGAAGAGAAGAGAGGACAGAAAAACACATCAGTTCTCTCTTTCAATCTCTACCACCACCATCACCATCCCATCCTCTTTGCTTCCTTGTCCAAGAGGCTAAGTATATGTTGGGGATGGGGTGGGGGAAGCACAAGGGGAGGCTAGATGTTGGGGAGGAGGGAGGAGGGCGAGGGCGGGGCAGGAGTGGGGTGAGGGTGACCTGATTATACACAGACACTCTCGCCTTACTATACAAACTCTTCCTTGCCACACCTCAGCAGATAGGGCTCAAGACGGGTAATTTATTTCATTGTATTAAGGCGCTACGGATGGGTGGGTGGGAGAGAGGGGGGAGAGGGGTTATATGGTGTGTGTGTGTGTGTGTGTGTGTGTGTGTGTGTGTGTGTGTGTGTGTGTGTGTGTGTGTGTGTGTAATTGATATCCAGTTGCACGTACCTTTGAAGAGTTTAAAATTATGGTGTTGTTGTTGTTGTGAGAGGCAGCGCCAGAGAGAGAGAGAGAGAGAGAGAGAGAGAGAGAGAGAGAGAGAGACAAACAAGAAGATAAAAACAGACAAAAATACAAGGGACACACACACACACACACACACACACACACACACACACACACACACACACACACACACACACACACACACACACACACACACACACAACCACCCTTTCCCTTCCTCCCACTCACACACACAGAGAGACGGTATGTATGTATGTACGTTATATATGTTTACACCACTATCAATGAAACTCGGGGTAGGCAAGTCGGGAGAGGTCGGGGTGAGTCGGGGCGGTATGGCGGGTCGGGAGAATTATGTCAGCGCCTCAAAAAGTTCTTAATCTCCCGCCCCGTGTGGAGAGCGGCGGGCAGACGGGAGCCAGATAAACCCGCGTTCTGGGAGAGGTGGGAGGGATTTTTTTGGCCCCTTTCCCCTCGCCCATAATAAATACTCGTCCATATTTATTTAGCGAGAGAGGATTCTGTCAGGCGGATCCGAGTTAGTTGAACGCCGAGCCAGGGTACGCCCGCTGACCCAGAGAGAGAGAGAGAGAGAGAGAGAGAGAGAGAGAGAGAGAGAGAGAGAGAGAGAGAGAGAGAGAGAGAGAGAGAGAGAGAGAGAGAGAGAGAGATGGAGTCTGAGTGTGTGAGTGGAGTTAAGCCGCAATCCTCTCTCTCTCTATGTCTCCCCTTTCCATATTACCTCCTCCTCCTCCTCCTCCTCACTCCTCCATTCACTCTTCTTCCTCCATCCTTACATCCTTTCCTTCTCTACTCCACTCACACTAAGACCGCTTCCATCTTCATTACACTCTCACTCTCACTCACTCACTCACTCACGCACTCACTCACTCACATTACCAGACACGTCCTAAAATCCTGAGGAGACAGACAGATTGAGAGACAGACAGACAAACAGTAATAATTAAAACTTCATGATAAGGATAGACAACGCAGCTCTCCCTCTCCCTCCCTCTCTCTCTCCCTCTCTCTCTCTCCCTCTCTCCCAGACAGTCGGGCACATCCACCCCCGTAAAGAGAGGTAATGGCGGCGGGTACTGCGGGCGGTCCACCTCCGTATGACCGCAGTAACTATAAAAAAAATACGGCTGACTTGATACATAGAGAGCCATTGAGTGTGTGGCCCATCCCCCTCCTCCCTCTTGTCCTCCTTCCTGGCCATTTTATCTATTCCTTTTTTTTCTGTTTTTTTCGTCTTTGGTTTAGGAGTTTAATTGCATTTGTTGGTTAATTATTTCTACTTGTATATCTAAGTTCACCTGTTGACTTTCCATTTCCTCTTTCTTTTTTCAAAGGCAAAAAAAAAAAAAAAAAAAAGTCCGCCATTCTACTCCATTTCAAGTGTGTCCTGTCTTCTGTTTCCTATTATTTCTGTAAGTGTTTGATTCACAGGTGTTAAGTAAGCAATTGGGTACCTGAGCTCACCTGCAGACCATCTCTTCCTTCATTACTGTCCCCTTCAGTTCTAAGTATTCGTTGTTTTGCTTCATTTTTGCGTTTCTTTTTTGTTGTTTGTTTGTTAGTTTGTATGAGTGCCTTCGATCTTCAGGTGTTAGTTCATTGTTTGTTTACTTGTTTACCTGAGCTCAACTTTAGACTCCCTCAACCCTCTTCATTTCCAAGTATTCTCTATTTTGCTTCATTTTTGCGTTTTTTACAGTGTTCATGAGAGTCTTCGATCTTCAGGTGTTGCTTAATTGCTTGTTTACTTTTTTACCTGAGCTTAACTTTAGACTCCCTCAACCCTCTTCATTTCCAAGTATTCGCTATTTTGCTTCATTTTCTGTGTTTTTTGCAGTGTTTATGAGTGTCTTCGATCTTCAGGTGTTGCTTAATTGTTTGCCTACCTGTGTGTATACCTGAAGTTTACCTGGAGCCGGGGCGGGGCGGGCGGGGCTGAGTGAAGGAGTGGGAGACTGCTCGTAACTTGCGGATGATAAACCCATTAGTGCCTTGATGACCCTAAAAGGTTGCCTCCCTCCCTCCCTTCCACCGCTCCTCCTCCCTTCCCTCCCTCCTTTCCTCCCCATCACCCACCTCCTCGGCATTCCTCTCCTTCACCTATACTTCCCTCCCTCCCTTTCCTTCGTTTCCTTTCTTGGCTTGCTCTCCCTCACCTTCCCACCCTCTCTCCCTCCCTCCCTCCCTCCGTAGACAGTATAAAGGGAGATCTTAAAAGTTTTATTGGTGCTTTTCACATTTATTCTCGCTTCTTTTGGCTCTTGGACGACCTTCACGTTCATTACTGCCCAGCGAGGAGGAGGAGGAGGAAGAGGAGGAGGAGGAGGGAGAAGAAGAAGAAAAGAAAATAACATACAACGGAACCCTCAAATAAGATCGAGACAAAGAAGAAAGAATAAAAGAAGACGAAAAAACAAGTAAAAAAAAATCGGTATGAAAATTATATAGCAAATGCAGCGAAACCGGAAGCGGAAGAGGAAGAAGAAGAGGAAGAGGAGAAGAAGAAAGAAGAAAGGAAATAATACATCTACCACCTCCTCCTCCTCCTCCTCCTCCTCCTCCCCCTTCTCCTCCTCCTCAACCCCAATAGACGTGCCGTGGGTGGTGGCGTGGTGGGCGTGCCGGCGGGCGTGTGGCGTGTGGGTGGGCGCGGGGTGCGTGGGGCCGGGCATCACCGCAGCGACCTGGCGTGTGTTTATGCCATCACGCTGACGCCGCCGATAAAGTATTACCACTGGCGGCGTATTCCCAGGGTGTCTTTCGTGACGGGGGTGAGTTAAGCGGATGTATGGCATAGGGGGGGGGGGGGGGGGCGGAGGCGCGGGGGGGTGTAGGGGGGGGGAGATGGAAGGGGTCGTACTCCATCACCTGGCCTCCCCTCCTCACCCCACTTCTCCCCCCTCACCTTTCTCAGCTCTCCCTCGTAGAATCAACCAGTGGCCAAAGGGGGGATAGGGAGGATGGAAAGGGGGTGTGGCCAGCTTCAAAGGACTGCGGCTGTATATATGGAGGAGGGCTGACAGGCTCTCTCTCCATCTCCCCCCTCCCTCCCTCACCTCTCCCTTTTCGAATCAATCAGGTGCCTTGGGGGGAGGGGGTGAAGGGAGGGGGTGTAATAAAGTCAAGGGAGGGAGAGGAGGGAAGGAAGGTAGAGTAACGGGCCTGGAGCCACATATCTATGCACTGAACTACATGCATATGGACCGAGGCACTAGGCTGTCTCTCCCTCTCCCCCCTTCACTAGGAATCAATCAGGGAGCGTAACACAGCCAGGGAGTGAAGGAAAGGGAGTGACGTGCCCTGGGTAACATCACGGCGCCCCATCACTATGCTCCCTCGAGGCCCAAGCGCTGCGTCTCTCCGCCTAGTCGCCGTCTCTCGCGTCAACAAGTGTCAGAGTGTCAAAAACCGCCGACCCAGGAAGGACAGCCCACGGGAGGAGGCTGGGCGTGTCGCTGGCGGAAGGGGACAGGCGAGGCAACGACCAAGGCGGGAGGGAGTCGTCTCGGTAAGGCAGGGGAGTGGCAGGGAGAGTGAGTGTGTCGGGCGGGCCAGGAGGAGCGCCCTTCCCGCCTGTCTCCTGCCACGCACGTCGCCCTGACTGACGCGCGGAGGTTTGGGTCGCGACACGGAAACTAACAAAGCGGCGGAGGACTGTTGGCCGCTGTTTGCTCTCCGCCGAGCCCCGCGTCGCCCTGAACAGCCCTTGTCGAGGCGCCACCACCCACGAAACTCGATCCGGCCACAGCGGCATCCAGGAACGGGACTCGCAGCGGTCCGCCATCAGCGCCACCCAGCCAGCCGACCCGACCCCTCGCCGCGCCCAGCCTCTCCTCGCCTCGCCGCTGCATAAACTAATCTTCTTTATCGATCCCCAATTAAAACCTGCAAGTGTGGAGGAGGAGAAGGAGGAGGGGGAGGGAGATGTAGAAGTAGAAGGGGAGAGAGAATAAAAAAGTGTGGGAGAAGAAAAAATATTGAGAATTAGGAGGACGTCGGAGGGAGGAGGAGGAGAAAAAAGCTATAATGGAGGAGGAGAAGTAGAGGAGAAAGAAGATAAAGTACAGAAGAAGAATTGCTCAGTGGGAAAAGTAGAAGAGATAGAGAGAGAGGGAGGAGAAAAAGAAGAGAAGATAAATTTTGTGGATAAGTAAAGAGGAGTACGAGGAGGGGGAAGGAAAAATAGACGAGAAAGAAGATAAAATATAGAGAAGAATTGATCAGTAGTAGAAGTAGAAGAGAGGAGGAGAAAAGGGAGATAAACTGGAGGATAGGTAAAGAGGAGTACGAGGAGGGGGTGGAGGGCTGAAAACTGTCGTGGAGTTGAACGACACAACACGACGGCGGGTTGTCAGCGTGTCTCTAAGAGTAACCCGATCATGCGTGGTGGATGGGGGGGGGCGGGGCGGGGCGGGGTGGAGCGGGGCGGGGCGCTGCTGGGTGGAGGCGCCGTGTGGGAGGAAAGGCATTGGTGGACGAGTGAAGGACGACTGCGACGACTACTTCTACGACCTATTCTGGTGTTGGTGGGGGGGGGGGGGAAGGGAGAGGGGGGGGGGTAGTAGTAGTAGTAGTAGTAGTAGTAGCAGCAGCAAGGCGCCTTAGCAACAAAAAGAAATCAAAGAGGAAAATAATAAAAAGAAAGAAGGAAGAGAATGAAGGAAAATAAAGAAGAAGGAGAAGGAAGAAGAGAAGGAACGCAAAAGAAAGAAAAGAAAGGAGGAATAAAAAAAGAAAATGGAAGGGAAACGAAGTAGAGAATAAAGAAAAACGAAGAGAAAGAAGAAAAGAAAGGAAAAGAAAAAGGAAGACCATGAAGTATAAATAGAAAAAAAAAATGAAGAGAAAAAAAGAAAAAGAAGGAAATGGCGAGAAAAAAAAGGAAACCAAGAAGAGAAAGAAGAAAAAAAGCAGAAAGAAAGCAAAGGAAGGAAGGCAGAAAGGACCGACCAGGTGGTGAGTCGATTATAATTCCCGTAAGCTAGAAAGTCATTCCTGCGCTCACCTGCCTCACCGACCCCAGGTAGATATTTATTGCCCTAAGGTGGGAATTGCTCTTGTTTATGGCTTAAGACCAGGCGGGGAGGCAGTTATGACCGCGCTTATGAGGGGGGCAGGAGCCTGTTGGAAGCGGTAGCAGCAGTAGTAGTAGTAGTAGTAGTAGTAGTAGTAGTAGTAGTGGTGGTAAATGAGGTGAATGAATGGTGAGTCAGATGGTGATAATAGTAGCTTCTGGTGATTGGTTGTGAGTTGTGGTGACGTCTACTTAAGTGGTGATGATGGGTGGTGGTGGTGGTGGTGGTGAGTTGATTAATCGATGTGGTTTTGGGTGGGTTCATGGTGGTGATGGTGGTGGTGGTGCTGTGTAATGGTGATTTGTGGTGACTGGGTGGTTCCTCTAAGTGGTGGTGATGTATGTCCAGTGGGGAGGTGTGAACGGGTTGGTGGTGATGGTGGTGGTGGTGGTGGTGCTGTTAAATGGAGATAGTTAGTGTTAGTGATGATAGTGGTGACAGGATAGTAGTGGTGGTGATGGTGGTGGTGGTGACAGGTGGTGGTGATGATGAATGATAACCAGCAGTAGTAGTTGTAGTAGTAGTAGTAGTAGTTGTAGTAGTAGTAGTAGTAGTAGTAGTGACAAGTTATCAGCAAGAAGTAGGATTAGTAACAGTAGTAGTAGTAGTAGTAGTAGAAGTAGAAGTAGAAGTAGTATTGATTGTCTGTAGTAAGTAGTAAGTAGTAGTAGTAGTAGTAGTAGTAGTAGTAGTAGTAGTAAAGGAATGAGGATCTAGCAAGAATCTGCACCACCATCATCACCACCACCACCACCACCACCACCTCCACCACCACCACCACCAGAAGCCGGAGCAGCAGCGAGCGTTTCCCTGACAGGCTGCTCCACGTCATAGCGAGATGAGCTCCGCCGCACCAGCTGTTTTTAATCCAGTTTCTCCCTGCGGAGCTCCCAGGGGCGCCCGAGCCTTCCCGTCCCCCCGCGGCCACTGTCCCCCCGCCGACGGAGGCCCCGACGCAGGTACAGGCCCGCCACACACCTGACGGCCGGGAAATTAGGGGAGAGCGAACCAGGTGTGTCGGGGGGCCGGCCACACACACGCCGCATGCTGTGTCCGGGTGCCCCCCTTCCTCCTCCTCCTCCTCCTGCCCATCTTCTCCTCTCCACTTACTCAAGGTACAGGGGAACTAACACTCGGTACTGATCTCCTCCTCCTTACCTTCCTCTTCCTCCTCCTCCTCCTCCTCCTCCTCCTTACCTTCCTCCTCCTCCTTACCTTCTTCCCTCTCCTTACCTCCCTCCTCCTCCTCCTCCTCCTCCTCCTCCTCCTCCTCCGACTCGTCCTCTTTGATTTCGCCTTCTGTTTATGTACACTCGTCCACACTCATCCACTCTCATCCTCCCTCACCCATCCCCTTCCCTTTTCCTCTCCTTCCCTTCCCCTCCTTACCCCTTCCCTTCTCTCCCCTCCCTGCACTAGTCCACTCCTCTTGTCCTCCCCTTCCCTTCCCCACTTTCCCCTTTCCTTCCCTTCCCTGCACCAGTCCACTCCTCTTGTCCTCCCCTTCCCTTCCCTACCTTCCCCTTCCCTCCCCTTCCCTTCCCTGCACCAGTCCACTCCTCTTGTCCTCCCCTTCCCTTCCCTACCTTCCCTGCACCATTCCACTCCTCTTGTCCTTCTCGCCGTCACTGCCACACCATTCCCGGCACGTTCCCCCTGAGACACCCCTTCCCCTGGGTCATCCCCTTCCCCCAGCCCCTCGGAGATAAGAGAAACGTAGTGTCAGGCAGGAAGCTACGCCCTTGGTTGGCCTCTTTGTTTACCCGGCGGCTTGTCTCCTTCGTCTGCGCGTCGCCCGGCTCGATGATAGGGCGCGCTAAAGCTTCTTCATTAGCGCGGGACTCTTCTGCGGTGGGGTGCGTTATCGGAGGTACACAAACATAGGTAAAATCTTTTCTCTCGGTTAACTTACTTTATTTAACTTTATTGAGTGTGTTTTGTGTTCTCGTCTTAGTCTTGTGAGGTGTTTTTTTTCTTTTCTTTTCTTCCTTTTCTTCTCCGCTGGGGTGTGATATCGCAGGTTGGCACGGACACAGGTAACGTCTCCTTCTCCTCTTCTTCCTTCCTTGTGGTTAACTTACATTATTGAGTGGGGGATATTTTGTTGTAGTTGTTGTTTCTTTTGTATTTGTATTTTATCCCGTGATGTGAAATGTGTTTTTCTTCTTCTTCTGTCTTCTTTTTCTTCTTATCCTCCTCTGTGACGCGTTGTCTCAGGTAAACAAACACAGGTAAAATCTTTGCACTAAGGTTTAATTTACTTTATTTAACTTTACTGAGTGTGGTTTTTGTCTCCTCGTTTAGTCTTGTGGTATGTTTTTCTTTTCTTCATCTTCTTCTCTTCCTTCTCTTCCTTTTCTTCTTCTCTACCGGGGTGTGTTATCGCAGGTAAACAAACACAGGTAAAATCTTTTCTTCTTTCTTTGCTGGTTAACTTACTTTATTGAGGGTCTTTTTTTTTTTTTTTTTTTTTTTTTGTATCTTCGTTTTAGTCTTGTGAAGTGAGATAGTGTTGTTCTTTTTGTTATTGCTGTTAATCTTCTTTTTATTGTCCTTATACTTATTCTTCTTCCTCTTCTTCACTCTTCTTTTTCCTCTTCATCTTCTTTCTCTTCTTTTTTCTTACTTCGTGTTTTTCACATTTTCTCTTCTTTGTTTTCTTCTTCTTTTTCTTGTTGTTCTTCTTCTTCTTCCTCTTCTCCTCCTCCGTGGCGCCTTATCACAACTAAACAAACACAGGTAAATAAATAGTTTCTCCTCCGGTTAACCTTTTATTTTCTCCCTCAGTGTATCGAATGTATTTTTTTTTGTGTGTTTACATTTTATCTTGTGAAGTGAGGTATGCTTCTCCTTCCTCTTCTTCTTCCTCTTCTTCTTCTTCTTCTTCTCCCTCTTCTTCTTCCTCTGCTTCTCCTTCTTCTTCTTCCTCTGCTTCTTCTTCTTCTTCTATCTCCTCCTCCTCCTCCTCGTAAGCTTGTTCTGGTCATATCCGCAGAATCGGTACCGCTTTTGTGACCTCAGATGACCTCTTCTCCCCCTCCCCCGCCTCCCCCCCCCCCCCCCCTCGTCCTGTTCTCAAAGGTGTATCGCGTGTCTGTCGGTTCGCTTGTCTCATGGTTCTTGGTTGGTTCCTCTTCTTCCTCCTCCTCCTCCTCCTCCTCCTCCTCCTCCTCTTCCTCCTTCCTAGTCTTCCTTATCATCCTCTCCCTCCTCCTCCTCCTCCTCCTCCTCCTTTCTCTTACATCTTGCTTACTTTCTGTTCACTCATTCTCTTACCTGCACTTTGTCTTCTTCTCCCTCCTCCTCCTCCTCCTCCTCCTCCTCCTCCTCCTCTCGTAGATTCCATTTGGCTTCCTCGCCCTCCTTTCCTTTTCTCCTCCTCTCTCATCCTCTGTCCTTCCTCCTCCTCCTCTTCCCTCCTCTTCACTTCATTTTCACTTTCTCATTCATCTTGTTTGTCTGCTCTTTCATTTTCTCCTTCCCTGTTAATTCTCTTGTCACCTTTACTTCCTGGTTTCTTTCCTCCTTTTCCTCTTTTCCTCCTTCTGGTATTTCCTTCCTTCACCATGTCCTCAGTCACCTTAATTTCTCTTCTTCCTCCACCTTTATTTTTCCTCTTCCCTCCTGCTTCTCTTCTTTCTTACCTCGCTTCCTCTTTCTCCTCTTTCTCTTCTTGGTAGTCACACTCTCCTTCTCTTCCTCTGTCTACTGTTCCTTGTCTCTTTACCCTCTCTTCTTCCTACTGTCTACTTCTCTTGTGTTTCCCTTGCTTCCTTGCTTAATTTTCCTCCTCCTCCTCTTTCTCTTCTCGGTATTCTCTCCCCCTCTCCCCTTCTCTTCCTCTCTATCTCTCCTCTGTAACACGTCTCCTCTTCATTATTTCTTTTTCCTTTTTCCTACGTTCCTTCTACATCTTGCTTCCCTCCTTTCACCATTTTCCTTCTCCTCTTCCTCTTTCTCTTCTTGGTATGCTCTCCCTTCCTCCCCCCTCTTTCATTCTTCTTTCTCTCTTCTGAATCTCGCCTCCTCGCCATCCTTTCTTTCTACCTCCTTTACTTCCCCCTCCCTCCTCTCCTGCTTGACCCCATGTTCTATGCAATCCCCAGACGTAGTAGGAGTGACAGCAGGAGGGGAGGGGACGGGGGGTGAGGGGGGCGAGGGGCTGTGTCAAGGGCAGGGCCTCTTCTCTTGTTAGTGTCCTTTTTCATTAAATACTTTCTCGGGCTGTTTTTGCCTCCTTTCGCTCTCTATTTGCCGTTCCATTTACCCGCCTGTGTCCTGTGTCATTTTGCATCTCTCTCTCTCTCTCTCTCTCTCTCTCTCTCTCTCTCTCTCTCTCTCTCTCTCTCTCTCTCTCTCTCTCTCTCTCTCTCTCTCTCTCTCTCTCTCTTTGTTTTCTTTGTACTCGCAGCTTTTTATTTTTGTTTTGTCTTTCCTTTCTTTGTTCTATTGCGTTTCCTTTCTCTCTCGCCTTCTCTCTTTTTCTCTTTCCTTCCTCGTAGCTTCTCTTCGCATCCTGGTCCTTCCTCATTTTGTGTATTTGTGTATGTTGTGTATTTCACGTCCGTATTTCTGTATTCCAGGCTTGAGGTGTCCCCTTCTTCCTCTCCCCTCTCGCCCTTTATAGAGACGTGTATCTTTACCTTACCCTCCTCTGCTTTTCTCTTGTTTTCCTTCAGTGGAATATTAATGGTTCCTGCTGCTGCTGCTGATGATGATGATAGCTCTACCTCTCCTCTCCTTGGCTTGTTTTTCTTTATTTCTTTTGTTTATTTTAAGATTGATTCTCATCTTTCAAGCTTGTGATGTGTTTTCTCTTTTCTCTCTTTTTTTAACTTATCCACCTTCACCAAATCTTATCATACGTTTTATATCCCGTTATTATTTTCTCTCATATCTTTGGTCAGTATTATAAGAAACTTCCGCTTCTCACATCAGCTATTTCTAAAGGTCAAAGAAGGGATCAGTCGGATTCTTATGAGTGTTTCTTTAGGTTCACGGTACAGGAGAAGGATCACACTACCACCAGGGTCATCAAACTACTCCTGGAAATGCTCACAACTCCTACAAAAGCCTTGTCAAATATGTTCTTCTAGGTTCATGGTACAGAAGAAGGATCACACTACCACCAGGGTCATCAAACTACTGGAAATGCTCACAACTCCTAGAAAAGCCTTGTCAAATATGTTCTTCTAGGTTCAAGGTACAGAAGAAGGATCACACTACCACCAGGGTCATCAAACTACTCCTGGAAATGCTCACAACTCCTAGAAAAGCCTTGTCAAATATGTTCTTCTAGGTTCATGGTACAGAAGAAGGATCACACTACCACCAGGGTCATAAAACTACTCCTGGATATCCCCACAACTCCTAGAAAAGCCTTGTCAAATATGTTCTTCTAGGTTCATGGTACAGAAGAAGGATCACACTACCACCAGGGTCATAAAACTACTCCTGGATATCCCCACAACTCCTAGAAAAGCCTTGTCAAATATGTTCTTCTAGGTTCATGGTACAGAAGAAGGATCACACTACCACCAGGGTCATAAAACTACTCCTGGATATCCCCACAACTCTTAGAAAAGCCTTGTCAAATATGTTCTTCTAGGTTCATGGTACAGAAGAAGAATCACACTACCACCAGGGTTATAAAACTACTCCTGGATATCCCCACACCTCCCACGAAAGCCTTGTCAAATATATGTTCTTCTAGGTTCATGGTATAGAAGAAGGATCACACTACCACCAGGGTCATAAAACTACTCCTGGATATCCCCACAACTCCCACGAAAGCCTTGTCAAATATATGTTCTTGGGCGGCGAGATGTCTTTTAATACGACTCTAAGTCCCATCGCAACCTGCTTTAACTCAGTCCCCTTTATCAGTATGTCCTTTTTTCCCTTCCCATCACTCCCAGATTGTCTTGTTCCCGCTTCAAGGTCGATCCACTTACCCACTCGTCCCCCATCTTTAGTATTCCCCTCGCCTCCACCCCGCCACCACATACCTCACCTGCAAACCCAGCCAGCCGCCCCATCACCTGCATTCACCTGGCCTCCTTACCTGGCTGACATGCGGCCCTCACGTTCCCCCCAAGTGAATCTGTGAATGTAGGGAGAAGGTAGAGGTACACACACACACACACACACACACACACACACACACACACACACACACACACACACAGGAATCAATATACTGTATGGAAGGAAAGGGACAGGAGAGGGAGGAAGACTCAAAGGAAGGAAAGAAGAAAAGATGGAACAGGATAGGAAGGAGAAGATTGAAGAAGAGAGAGAGAGAGAGAGAGAGAGAGAGAGAGAGAGAGAGAGAGAGAGAGAGTCACCTGCTGATAGCGTGATTGAGTCCTAATGGAAAGGAATTATAATAGGAAAGGTAAGGAGGTGGAGGATGGAGGAGAGAGAGAGGAGAGAGAGAGAGAGAGAGAGAGAGAGAGAGAGAGAGAGAGAGAGAGAGAGAGAGAGAGAGAGAGAGAGAGAGAGAGAGAGAGAGACTGGTTGAAGTGATTGCGTATAGATTTGTGGGTTTGGACCGGGTCAGAGAGAGAGAGAGGAAGCGAAACCAACCAACCAACGGAAACAGAAACAACGAAATTGACTTATAATGAATTTTCTGACAACGAAAATGGCCGTCCCTCCCATCAGGCCGGAGCGTGACGGTAACGAACACACACACGAACAAACAAAAAGAATTAACAAGCCAATACACACACACACACACACACACACACACACACACACACACACACACACACACACACACACACACACACACACACACACACACACACACACACACAGGAAGGAATATATAGTAAGGAAGGAGAGGGAAAGGATGAGGAGGAAGAAGACAAAGAGGAAGGGAAGAAAGAAAAAGATGGAACAGGATAGAAAGGAGAGGAGGGAAGAAGATGGACATGGAGGAAAGGAGGAACAAGAAGTGGAACAGGATGGAAAGGAGAGAAAGAGAAAAATAAATGGAAAACTGTCACAAATCAAGAAATTAAAAAATGAAAAAGTGAAACGAGGAAAGGAAGAAGAGAAAGGAGGAGGGAAGGGACGAAAGGAACAAGAAAAAACGGAGCAGTGTAGAAAGGAGAGAATAAGGAAATGAAACAGACAAAAAAAACGGAAACTGACACACAGAATCAAAGAAATAAAACCAATCAAAGAGAAAATAAGTAGAGAAAAAGTAGACGAAGAATCAAACCAAAACAGAAAAGGAAAAAGAAGAAAGGAAGGAAGGAAAGGGCGTAAATAACAGGTCTGGTCGGGCGGAATAAAGAGCCCTCAGGCGGCACCCAAATGAAGACCCCAAACAAAGGCGAAGAAGAGGAGGCGCGCTGTACGGGACCCTTTGAAGTGCGAGCGCCGGCCATCTGCAAGTGACGATCAACACGCGTCACTCAGCGGCCCTGTGTGACTCCTGACGCGGCGCCGGCCCTAATGGAGACGTCAGGAGGGAGCCGAAGGTGTCAAGTGGTACTCCCGACCCTGCCACAGTGCCGTCACGAAGGGGAAGGGAAGTAGGAGGTGGAAGGGTTGTAAAGTAGTGCCGATATTGGGTACTAAGAGGCGTGCCATAGAAGGGAAGCAGGTAGGAAAGAAAGAAGGGATTTAAGCGGGAAGGAACGGGAGATAAGGAGAGGGAAATAATGGGATTGAAAATGGAAGGAAAGAAACGAAAGAGAAGAAAGAAGGAAGGATTAAATTCTGAGGTAGTGCAGGTAGAAAGAGGAAACTTTAAAGGAAAAGAGAGAGGAAGGAAAGACCGTGTTAAACATATTCCCGGAAAGTAAATAGGAAGGAAACGAAAGGAGGGAAAGGAAGGAAGAGAAAAGAGAGTTTGGAGGAGAGAAAAAGAGAGCGAGAGAGAGAGAGAGACGCACCAGAAGTTTGCTCAGACTCCATCCCGCAAAAAGATTCCCCCGAGTTTCCCCTTTCCAGTTGATTTTTATGCCAGAACGACAGGATTTGGCGGAGTTTAAGTGAGTCTCCCCCGGTAGTAAAAGGAAGGGGAGGAGGGGACCCAAAAAGAAAAAAGAAAACGGGGCCAAAAAAATAAAACAGTTCGGCATCATAATTACCGTTTTCTGCGTGTTAATAGTCGCAAAGGTGGGTCGAGTTGGGGAACCTAATCGCGTTTTCTCTCGACTTAATTTACCCCTGAATGCCCTTTTGATCCCGCTCGCTGGCTGCTGGTGGAGGTGTGAGCGAGGCCATTGTGTGTGTGTTTGTTTGTTTGTGTGTTTGTTTTGATGGTTTGGTTGACACGATTCCAGCTCTGTATTTGTGTGTGTGTGTGTGTGTGTGATGTGTGTGTGTACACACACATACAAACAACGACACACATACACACACACACACACACACACACATACACACAGAGAGAGAGAGAGAGAGAGAGAGAGAGAGAGAGAGAGAGACTCATAAATAGCGGAGCACAACCGAACCCATTCTTCTTGGTAATGGATGAGAGAGAGAGAGAGAGAGAGAGAGAGAGAGAGAGAGAGAGAGAGAGAGAGAGAGAGAGAGAGAGAGAGAGAGAGGAGGGTACACACACACACACACACACAAATGGTCTTATCAAATCATCAGTGACGGTAGACAATCAAACTCTATTCTATTTCCGACTCCAGTGTTTAGTCTAGCAGCCAGGTACGGGAGGCCAGGTAATTGTTTTCACCTGCATGTACCCCTCCCAGCATACCTTACCCCCCCCCCCCCCCCCCCCCCCTCGCTCGAACAAGCCTTTCTTTCTCTCCGTTAAAATGAAAGAGGAGGAAGCGACTCTCCTCCTCTCTTAGATCATTTTCTACGTAATTTTATTTATTTTATTTTATTTTTTTTCGTCCACCTTCGAAATTGCCAAGGAAAGAAAATGGTTGGGTGTTCTACGATGGAAGTGGAACCTTTTTGTAATAACGCTGATAATGTTTTCCCTTTTTTTTTTTTTTTTTTTTGTTTTTTTTTTTTAGTGCTCTTCATTTTCTTCCCTTCCTTACTTTTCCTCCCTGAGCCGAGTGGAAAGTTATTAGCATCACAGCGTATTGGCTCAGGGGTTTTTTTTTTTGGGGGGGGGGGGGGGGGGGGGGGGTGTAGAATAAGCGTATTTGGCCGTCATTTCGCCTGCTGATAGCTGTGTTGATATTCTCTTTCGTTTTTTGCGTTGTATAATAAACCGTCATTTCGTTCTCGGGAGGCTGTGTTTACTGAGGTCCTTCACATGATTATATAACGTCTATTCTCGTTGTTTTCGTTTTATTTATCGCGTTTCATATCGTTTTCCTTATTTATCCATTTCGTTTTGCTTACTATTCTCTGTTATATAGTTTTGTTTATTTCTTTTCACTTAATGATTTCGTTTTGTATATTTATTTTCACTGTATTATTTCTTTTTACATGTTTCGTTTCCTTATTCATTACTTCGTCTTTACATCAATGCTATTTCGCCTCACGGACCCAATGCTTCACCGATACTACAACTTCTATGCTCTTTTGTTTTCGCATTTCGTATTCATGGCGTTTATAGCCGGGCGAGGTGAAGGCTTAGACGTCCACTTGTATTCTGAACGCATCTGCGCCGCTATAAACGATTTGACACACCGACGAGGGGAATCTGAACCTGCATAGCATTACCGGACCTGATGCCATTATGTTCTACTCTCTCTCTCTCTCTCTCTCTCTCTCTCTCTCTCTCTCTCTCTCTCTCCATGTTGATTCTGTTGTTTTTGTTTTGTTTCTCGTCTCATTTATTTTAAATTAATATTGCGATTTGTTTTGTTTTCTTGCAAATTATCGTTGTTGTTTTTTTCTGTGCCTTAGTCTTTTGTTTGTCTTTTTTTCATCTTGCCTTTTATCAATGCAATATTTTTTTACGGGAATAATCCTTTTTATAACGAAGCATTTTTTTATATATTTTTTCTTTGTTCCTCTTAATATATTTTCGTTCATGCCATCGAGAGTTGAGTCATTTCACCCGTCTTGTATTTTTTTACATTTATACAAGTCCAAACAGTACCTATATTTATCAAAGGTGTATGTTACCTTCTTTTAAACTCCTTTCATCTATGCACATTCAAGTTCACACCAGCTATACTTTGGGTCCCATAAAGTTTCTGATATTCCTTTCTTCCTGCCATATAAACGGACCCAGCCAGCTATTAAGGGACTCTTCCATGCTTCTCTGCCCTCTCTCTCACTCTCCCTCTCTGATTCTCTTTTTTCCGCGTTATTACACCTTTAAGCCGGCCAGGTGAAGGAGAGAGTCGAGCCAATTAAGTGGAGTTCCCGGCAACAGCGAAAATTCCTCAGAAAATTCCTTCAACAACTCGCGTAATTTAGAAGCTCGCGAGGGACTTATATTTATTTTCGGGGGGGGCGGCATGGGCGGGGGGGAGAGGGGGGGAGGGGGGCGGCACTCACCTCTATACCTACTGTGCCTCTCGCCGCTCCCTTTCTGAGGATTTAATTACGTACCTGTGTGTGTGTGTGTGTGTGTGTGTGTGTGTGTGTGTGTGTGTGTGTGTGTGTGTTTACCTATGCATTTGTGTACCTACCTGTGCTTCTGTGTATGTGTGTGTGTGTGTGTGTGTGTGTGTGTGTGTGTGTGTGTGTTTATCTTGTTTTGTTTCTCATTCATTCCTCCCTTATCTTTCCTGTTTATCTTTTTCATTGTTTCCGTTCCCATTCTCTCTCTCTCTCTCTCTCTCTCTCTCTCATTTCAGTAATTTGCTTACCACTTAATTGACAAAGCTCGTGAGAATTGTTTAGCAAGAGAGAGAGAGAGAGAGAGAGAGAGAGAGAGAGAGAGAGAGAGAGAGGACACACACACACATACAAACACACATACACATACACGCCCACCAAATAAGCGGGTCCAGTCAGATTTATGTTATCTTATTTTCACACTAATAAACCTTTTTCATGCCCCTTGATATTGATTGGGCGATATACTTACCCTCAGAGCACCCAGCGACACCCTAACCACTAACCCTTAAGACCGAAACTCCCTTAACACACCACACATCCCTTAACCCTTATGGAAACGTGTGGTATAGCAGAATATTGACCCCAGGTAGCAGGAAGGGAGGGAGAGAGGAAGAACGAGGGAGGGAGAAGCCGCGAGGTATAAGGTTATAATGACAAGAGGTAGGCACCCCCTCTTATTACCGAGACCTTGGGATCCAACTCTCCTCTATAGGATTTGAAGCCAATGGTGGGATCCTTAAAACCTGATTGGGGACCCGCGTGATTGTGGGTTAAGTTATGTAGGTTTGAAGTGGTTTGGGTGCTGGGGGCGCTGGGTGGTGGGGGGTGGAAGGTGTGTCATGGGAACGTGCTGGGGGATTGTAGTGAGAGCTTGGGGATTGGGGGACGTAGGAAGGGGAAAGTTGGGGTATGTAAAGATATTGAGGATGTTTAGTAGTCTTTCTGAGGGAATTAATAGGAACTAAGAGTATGGGGAAGAAATAGAGGAAAATTTTGGGGTCTTTCTGGGGTGTTTAGTTGGGAATGGGGGTGATGGGGAGTACACAGGGCAAATAGGGGACTAGTGGAGGTTGGGGGAAGAGGGGAGAAATAAAAGGATTGTATGGGAACTTACTGGGGAGATTGGGGAAGCTAGGTACCTCACTGGGGACTGATTTGGAACTGGGGGAGACATCGGAGGGGTCTGGAAGTATAGAAGTGGAGAAAAAAGGTGGAAGAGTGGGAGAAAATGACCTTACAAGTGGAGGAATGAAGCGGGGAAGGGAATGAGGGAAGGGGAATTACAGACCTTCAGGTAGAAATGAGAAGAGGAGGGAGAGAGGGAAGGAGACATAGGCAAGGGGAAGCATAGGTGTTGTGGGCTGTAAGGTAATGAATGGGTCTTGTATTAAAGGCGAGAGCGTGAGGGACGAGCATGTGTGTGGGTTGTCATTTGTGCGCCGAGGAGGGATGGTGATGAGAGGGGGCGCGGCGGACAGCTGGGAAGGCGTGGAAGGACTTATGGGAGGGTTAAGTGCGATGGGATGGGTGCGGGAGGGGGAGGGGGGCGTCTAAATGGCATGGAAGGGGAGGAAGGGATGATGGGAGAGCTGGTTGGTGCGTGGGAGGCGTCGATAAGAGGCTGGTAACTACGGAAGAAGGAGGAGGAGGAGAAGAGGGGGAAATAGTGTTTGGTTTAAGAGGGAGAGAGAACGGAAAGGAAAATGAAGGGAAGTAACCGTGGGAGAGAGGAAAACAAATAGGTTGAGCAAAAGGAGGAAGAGATAACAAAGAGAAAGATGGGATGGAAAGAAAGAGAGAGAGAGAGAGAGAGAGAGAGAGAGAGAGAGAGAGAGAGAGAGAAGGTACATATTTTGAAGATTAAGGCAGCAAAGAGAAACGAAAAAGAAAAGACAAGAGAAAAAGAAGGAAGAAGCTATTTTTAAGACAATAATAAGACAGAAAGAAGGAAGAGAAGCAAAGGAAAGAAAAAAGGAGAGAGAGAGAAACTATAAAAGGAGGAGGGAAGGAGAAACAGCTGAGAGATAAAGAAATCGAAGGAGAGAGAAGGAGAGATAAGGGCACCGTGAAGATAGAGAGAGAGAGAGAGAGAGAGAGAGAGAGAGAGAGAGAGAGAGAGAGAGAGAGAGAGAGAGAGAGAGCGGCGGCAGGCTTCTAGTATTTACATTCACGTCATAGTTTGCTGTGTTATAAAAGTGCGCGGCGCCTCGACTTCGCCTCCTGTTGACAAGACGAATTCCCGCTCCTTGAGAGAGAGAGAGAGAGAGAGAGAGAGAGAGAGAGAGAGAGAGAGAGAGGGGGGAACAATTTGCCCTTCGGAGTAACATCAAGGTCACACTATGCTTCTTAAAAACTCCAGCAACACTTTAGTAGTTTATTTTTTTGTAAAGATATTGCTCTCTCTCTCTCTCTCTCTTCATTAAGTCTACCGAGGGGGGTGTCAGGGGGGAGGGGGAGGGGGGCGTCCATTTTACCTGAGAGTGAGAGTGATACACTTCCAATTAATTATCAAAGGGAAGGTGAGGCGGGGACAGGTGTGGTGATGCTGATGGTGTTGATGGTGATGGTGATGCTCGTTTGTTTTAATAGTGGATGGGTGAATGACATGTGACAATCTACCTCTCTCTCTCTCTCTCTCTCTCTCTCTCTCTCTCTCTCTCTCTCTCTCAGTTATGCTTCTAATAATCCCTTAACATTTAAATCCCCTTCGTTTTCTTTCTAAGTTTAAAGGGAGAAAAAGTTGAACAATTTTTCGTTTTCGTTTGATTTAAAGACAAACATAACAACCTTTTAGTAAGAGTAGAGAGATGAAGATTTTACAGTGGTGGAGCAGGGAGTGGAAAAGTGTATGTAGTGGTGGAAAATGGAGTGGAATGAGAAGAGTTAAAGGAGGAGGAAGTGGAGAGGTAGCTTGTGGAAAAGTGTTATGTAGTGGTGGAAGATGGAGTGGAGTGAGAATAGCTAAAGAAGGAGGAGGAGGTGGAGAGGCAGCTTGTGGAAAAGTGTTATGTAGTGGTGGAAGATGGAGTGGAGTGAGAAGAGTGAAAGGAGGAGGTGGAGAGGTAGCTTGTGGAAAAGTGTTATGTAGTGGTGGAAGTTGGAATGGAAGCTGAGGATGAAGTGGAGGGGGAAGAGCTAAATAAGGAGGAGGTGGAGAGGTAACCTGACTATAAATCCACCTGTTCTCATCACCTTTGACCAACAGGAGCAGCGAGTAGCGGGCTTTTTTTTTTTATTGTTTCCTTTTTTGTGTGTGCCCTTGTGCTGTCTGCTGTAAAAAAAAAAAAAAAAAAACAGGTAACAAACATCCTTTCTCTCGCCTATTAAAAGCTGAATTACAAACCTAAGAATCCCTCATCAAGATAATTATAATAAGACAATGAAACACCTTTTTTATTATATATTATCACTTAGCTTTTACTACTTATCTATTATCATCTTCCATTATCTATTATTACACCTATTAATTATTATCATTACTATTATTTCACCTGCTATTACTCTCCTATTACTGTCACCTTCGACTATCACAGAATGGGGAACTCTTGCACCCCTCCATCCCATCAGCTGTTCACCCATTCCATCACTATAAATTATGCCGCTCCACTCACTGTTCCACCCATTCCATCAGGCCCAAAGAGGTGATGGGGTTCAGTTTTGTCATATTGTATGGGGTGGTGGTGGTGGTGGTGGTAGTGAGGGATGAGTAGCTGCAGTTTTGTGGAATGGTGGTGTTGGTGATGGAATGTAATGGAGGTGAAAAAGCGGCGGTGGTGGTTGGTGGTGATGGTGATGGTGGTGGTGGTGGTTATGGAGGTGAAAAATAAGCCTTGTTTTGTTTAGTGGTGATGGTGGTGGTGGTGGTGGTGGTGGTGGTTATGGGGGTGAAAAATAAGCCTTGTTTTGTTTAGTGGTGATGATGCGTTTGTTGTCCAGTAGTGATGGTGATGGTATTGGTGATGAGGATAGTGGTGGTGGTGGTGGTGGTGGTGATGGTGATGATATTGGTGGTGGTGGTGATGTCCCGCCCCTCCTGTCATATAAGGGACACATTTTCTTTATTTATGGGAATCATTATTATCATTTTCCTCTTTTTCGTTCAGTTAAGGAAGGAGCGTGGCGGCCTATTGTGTGTGTGTGTGTGTGTGTGTGTGTGTGTGTGTGTGTGTGTGTGTGTGTGTGTGTGACAGGATGATGGAAACAAAGGACACACTGAGCCTCTTTCCCACACACTCAAAACTACACTGTAACACACACACACACACACACACACACACACACACACACACTTCCCACGCTTCACATTCCATTGTTTACCTCATTCCCACAACCCACACCCTCCTCTTCCTCTTCCTCCTCCTCCTCCTCCTTTTCACCCCATCACCACCCACTGTGCCTCTGTTCTCATATTGCCTCATAACCCTTCCCTCCATTCTTAGCTACTCTCCCACCGCAAATATCCCTCCCTTCTCTCCCTCTTCTCTCCCTCCCTCCCTCCTTCCCTCCCTCCTTCCTCCTTCCTTCCTTCCTTCCAACACGTGTAAACCGTCTCACCTTTCCTCACTCACCACCTGTTTTGAAAATATGATCATTAATTTTTGTTAAAGTTTCCCATAGATGGTGAGCGTTCTCGTGTTTCTTCCCCCCCTCCCTCCCCCCTCCCCTCTCCTCTCTTCTTCCTCTTCCTCTTCCTCCTTCTTCGGTGCCTTCTCTTTCTCCTCTTCCTCTTCCTCTCACGTATGTCTTAACCTTCTTCCTTCTTCCTTCTTCTGTGTCTTGTTTCCTTTTATACTTCTCTTTTTTTTTTTTTCTTCCTCTTTTTGCGTATCTGTTTATGTCTTTCTTGTCATATTCCTTCCTTCCTCCTCTCCTCCTCCTCCTCTTCTTCTTCTTCTTCTTCTGCCTCCTTTCGTTAATCAGACTACGTACTCTCCTCTCCTCTTTTGATGTCTATATCTCACCCTCTCCTTCTTCCGCTACCCTTCTTCCCTCTCTTTTCGTTCCTCCTTTCTCTTAATCTCTCTCTCTCCCTCTTGCTCATTATGCGTCTTTCTCAAGTTGCCCCTTCCTCTCTTTCTTTCTCTCTCACTTAACCCTTTCATTTATCATTTCCCCTCAAGCATTTCATCTCCTCCTCCTCCTCTTCCTCCTTCTCCTCCTCCTCCTCCACCTCCTAGTCTCCACCTACTACTACTACTACTACTTTGTTCTCATATAAGTAACCCATCCCTTTCCTTTCCCAGCCACCATCTCCTCCTCCTCCTACTCCTCCTCTTCCTGCTTGACAGAATAGTTAAGAGTGAGCTTGGAGGCGTGACTTGTCTGGTGTCGATAGATAGATAGATAAGGGAGTGGAAGAAAGAAAAACAAGGAGGAAGCTGCAGGGGAGGAGGAGGAGGAGGAGGAGGAGGAGGAGGGGGGTGAGGAAAATGTTAGGGTGGAAGATGATGTGAGCGGAGATAAAAGCCGAGAAAGGAAGACACGAAGAAATTAGAGAGAGAGAGAGAGAGAGAGAGAGAGAGAGAGAGAGAGAGAGAGAGAGAGAGAGAGAGAGAGAGAGAGAGAGAGAGAGAGAGAGAGAGAGAGAGAGAGAGAGAGAATATAAGAGATTGATTCTGCACGACGTAAAAAGAAGAAAGAAAATAAAGGAAAGAAAACGAAACACTCAAAAAAAAGATCGTTTGCTTTTGCGTTGGGGTTAAGAGGCGGGGGGGGGGGGGGTGAGCTGGGTGAGGGGGCGGCGTCTTTAAGAGTAACAAGCTGCTAAGAGTCCCAACCCATCGCGGTTAAGAGGCGAATAAGAGGCGTGTAAGAGGACCCAGTGAGCCCTTAGCGAGGCATTGAGCAGATCAGAGACTTGGATTGGAGTGTTACGGAATGAAAGAATTGGGGAGTTTGGGGACTAACTGGGAGGAGAAAAGGGAGTAAGGCAATAGGGAGTTAAGTATTGAAAGCTGAGAAATGGATTGGAGTGTTCTGGGGAGTAATTGGACTTTAGACGATGGAGACGCAAGGGCTTAGGGCTGTAATGTTACTGGGGAGGATATACATGAATTGGGGTATTAATGGGGAGTTTAGTATTGAAGCTGAGATATGGATTGGAGTGTTCTGGGGAGTAATTGGACTTTAGACGATGGAGACGCAAATGTTTAGGGCTGTAATGTTACTGGGGAGGATATACATGAATTGGGGTATTAATGGGGAGTTTAGTATTGAAGCTGAGATATGGATTGGAGTGTTCTGGGGAGTAATTGGACTTTAGACGATGGAGACGCAAGGGCTTAGGGCTGTAATGTTACTGGGGAGGATATACATGAATTGGGGTATTAATGGGGAGTTTAGTATTGAAGCTGAGATATGGATTGGAGTGTTCTGGGGAGTAATAATGGACTTTAGACGATGGAGACGCAAGGGCTTAGGGCTGTAATGTTACTGGGGAGGATATACATGAATTGGGGTATTAATGGGGAGTTTAGTATTGAGAGCTGAGATATGGATTGGAGTGTTCTGGGGAGTAATAATGGACTTTAGACGATGGAGACGCAAGGGCTTAGGGCTGTAATGTTACTGGGGAGGATATACATGAATTGGGGTATTAATGGGGAGTTTAGCACTGAGAGCTGAGATATGGATTGGAGTGTTCTGGGGAGTAATAATGGACTTTAGACGATGGAGACGTAAATGTTTAGGGCTGTAATGTTACTGGGGAGAATATACATGAATTGGGGTATTAAATGAGTGATTGGTGGAGATGGGGAGGAAAGATTACAAGTGTAGGTATCAATGGGAAACCGGGGAGCAGAAATAATGGTGTAGGGGTGTTAATAAGGTCAGAATTGGGGTATTGAGGTGGGTTTGGGGAGAATCAGATTTGGGAGTAAGATAGAATTTTTGTAGAACTGTGAGAAGCAAATATAGGGTAACAGGGCTTTGCGAGGAGTTAGTGGGGAGGAAAAAAAAAAAACAGCTGGGGTATTCTGAGATGCTAAGGATATTGAGGAGACTGGGGAGGATACGGTTTAGGAGCTGGGGAGGAAGAGTAAGATAAAGGTGTGTTCTGGGTAGGCAGCGGGGAGCGGGGATTGGCCAGTCAGCCCTCATACAGGTAACATTGATTGATCGCCGCCCGGGCAGGTACGCGGAAGATGTGGAGGAGAATTACAGTCAGAGGGCGATGGGAACCTCACGCCGGGGAGAAGGAGGAGGAGGAGGAGGAAGAAGAAGCTATAGGAGTGGTTAGGGAGAAGATGGGCTGATGTTTTGGTAGTGTGGAGGAAGAGGAAGAGGAGGAGGAGGAGGAAGAAATGTTAGTGCTGTTGTTTTGGTAGTGGTGGAGGAGAGGAGGAGAATCGAAGGTCTTATAGTGATGGAAGAGGAGTAGGAGAAGGAGGTGTTCGTGTTGTTGTTTTGGTAGTGGTGGAGGAGAGGAGGAGAATCGAAGGGTTTATATTGATGGAAGAGGAGGTGGAGGAGGAAGTGGAGTTGATTGATAACGGTGGAGAGTTTAGTCTTAACATAACGACTCCTTTGATAAATTCTTGACCTGGAAATGCCAACCACAGAGACAGAATGAGAGAGACAGAAAAAAAGAAATAGATGTTGAAAGAGCGAATTGGAAAAGAAGATGAATCCGATAGCAAAAAGCAACTAAATAAAAAAAGAATAAAAATAAGAGTAAGAAAAATAAAAAGCCATACCTCAGACTTTGTAAGGAAAAATAAAACAATAAAAGTAATCACGAGAGAGCTAAACGGAAATACAAAAAAAGGTACTTAAAGGAAAAATGAAAAACAGAAAGTAAAAAAAAATAGAAAAGGTAAATAAAAAGGAGAGAAATAGACGAATGTGAACATCGAAAAGGAACCAAAAGTAGAGTGAATGGGAATACAAAGAGAAGGGGCCCTCTCTCTCCCCCCCTTCGGCCCCCCCCTTCTCTTATCCCCCCCGCCCCCATTTCCTCTACCCCGCTCCCCCTAAAAAAGAATAGTTCAAAGATGACAGCCTCATTTATAAACTCGATCTTGAAAAATAAATAACATGAAAAAGTTTAGTGTAGGAGGAGGAGGAGGAGGAGAGAAAAGGGAAGAAAAAAAAAAGAAAAAAAAGGAGGACAACACACACACACACACACACACACACACACACACACACACACACACACACACACACACACACACACACACACACACACACACAAGGAGAGAGAGGCAACAAAAAATCTCTCGCCAGTACCTTTTTTTCTTTTTTCTCCCTTTTTTCCTCGGCACTCGCTCGCTAAGGGAGGGCAAGGAGGACACAGGAGGGAAGGAACAAAGGGAGTCCTTACGAGGCGATCCACAAGGGAGAAAAGGGAGGGAGGGAGGGAGAAGATGAAGGAAGGAAGGCAGGGAGTGAAGGAAACGAAAAAGGAAAAGGGAGGCAGAGAGAGAGAGAGAGAGAGAGAGAGAGAGAGAGAGAGAGAGAGAGAGAGAGAGAGAGAGAGAGAGAGAGAGAGAGAGAGATGAAGGTAAAATGGAGGAGGGAGAGAATGTGGAAGGAAGAAGGAGGAGGTCGTGACGGGAGGTAGGCAAGTTAGGAGGCAAAGGAGGAGGAGGAGGAGGAGGAGGCAGTAAAGAAGACCGACACTGCAGCCTCAGATCACGTCTATTATGGTGCTGGCGGAGAGAGAGAGAGAGAGAGAGAGAGAGAGAGAGAGAGAGAGAGAGAGAGAGAGAGAGAGAGAGAGAGAGAGAGAGAGACCAAAAAAATCACCCCTTTCCTCTCAGCATCCCAAAATTAACCTGCAGCATCCCACTGATATCAAATTTTATCTTCCTCATCCTTATAACCTATCCCACCCCCTTTCCCACGTCCCCCCTTTCCCCTCCTCCCTCCCTCATAGTTTCCCCTCCCCCAGTAACCTCAGTAAACTTTTTTTTTAATATCCACCCCATCCCCAGCTTTCCCCAACCTTCCCCAGCCTATCCCAACCTCCCCCAGTGTTCCCCAGTTTTCCCCAGCCATCCCCAGCTTTCCCCAAATTTCCCAGCGTATCCCACCCTACCCCAACCCTCCCCAGCCTCTTCAAGCTTACCCCAGCCTTCCCAGTCTCCCCCAACCTATCCCAGCCATCTCCAGCTTCCCCCACCCTTCCCCAGCAATCCCCAGTTTTTCCCCCAGCCCCCCCGTAGAACAGGTAGAGCGGGCAGGTACCTTATGATTAATTGCCGGGATTAAACGGGCAACATGCTTGTATAATTTTAATCTTCAGACTTATGTTCGGTGATTTATCGGCGCGCGGTGTAATGTGTGCTTTCTCCTTTTTTTATTTTTTTTATTCCAGGTGGGTGGAGGGGTAAGTTCATGTGTGTGTGTGTGTGTGTGTGTGCGTTCGTGCGTGTGGTGGTGGGAAGAGGTAAGGGGGGGGTGGGGTTGCATAAGAGTTTGAAGCGCATGTAAGTCCTTATATGAGAGGCAGAGGAAAATGGGGGAGGAGGAGGAGGAGGAAGAGGAGGAGGAGGAGGAGGGGGCGTGCATAAAAGGACCGACCGTAGTATACCTGTATGTGTGTGTGTGTGTGTGTGTGTGTGTGTGTGTAGATTGACTCGGTCGGGCTCCAAACATTTCTTTTTATTCCTCGACTGGAGCGTTTTGATATTTTCCGTCGTGTGTGTGATTCAGCCGGCCAGCCAATCAGCCGGCCAGCCATTCCGCTAATCATCTGCTCAGGTAGTCCGTCAGTTACCCTTTTTGTCACTCACGCACTCACTCACCCATCCAACCTGTCAGTCAGTTACCCATCCACTCGGTACGCGAATCAGTCAGTCAGTTCACTCATCATTTTGTCATCCTTTCAGTTAGTTATTTAGTCACTCAGTCAGTTAATCAGTCAGCCGTTCAGTCAGTCAAACAAGCATATAGTCAGTTACTCAATCAGTCAGTAGTCAATTAGTCAGTCAGTCAGTTAGTCAGTCAGCCAGTCATTCATTCATTCAGTCATTCAGTCAGTCAGCCAGTCAGTCAGTCAGTCAGTTAGTCAGTCAGTCAGTCAGTCAAGAAAAGTGAAAGCTAAAAAATAAACACCTTTCTGCTTTTACCTGTCGTTTCTCCACTCACCTTACCTGTCCTTCCTCCCCTCACTACCTTCCCTCTCCTCCCCTCCCCTTTCCTCCCTCACCTCATCACCTCTGTATCTCCCTCTCGTCCCCTCATCAGCTCCTCATAATTACCCTCATAGCGACGCGCGTTAGAGGAAAAGAGGAGGAGGAACAGGAGGGGAAGTTAAACGAGGAAGAGAAGGAAGAAGTGGAGGAAAGGAAGGGAGAGAAGGGTGAGGATTAGGAGGAAACGCACAGAGAATAGAAAGAAGGAAAAACAGAAGAGGAGAGAAAGGAAGAAAGAGGAATAGAAGAAAAAGAAATAAGACTGAGAGGAAAGGAGGACGGAAGAGGAGGAGGAGGAGGGAAGGGAAGCAGAGAGAAAGAAAAAGGAAAGAGGAAAGAAAGAGAACCAGATGGAGGAACAAGGACAAGAGAGGAAAGAAAGGCAATATAGGAAAAGGTGGAAATGGAGGAAGAGGAGGAGGAGGAGGAAGGAGAATCAGAAAGAGGAGGAAGAAAGAGAAATTGAGAAGCAGATAAAGAGAAACAAAGAGAGGAAAAAAGGCGAATTAGAAGATGGTTACGGAGGAAGAGGAGGAAGAAGGAGATTCAGAAAGAGGAGGAAGAAAGAGAAACCAAGAAGCATATGTGGAGAAACAAGGAAAGGAAAAAAAAAAGGCGAATTAGAAGATGGTTATGGAGGAAGAGGAGGAAGAAGGAGAATCAGAAAGAGGAGAGAGAAAAGACAAAAAGGAGAAACAAGGACAGAAGAGGAAGGAAAGAAAGGCAAGGCAGGAGGAAGAGGAGGAGGAGGAGGAGGCGTGGTAATGGTGGCGTTGAGAATGAGGCAGAAAGAAGGAAGGAAGGAAGAAAGGGAGGCAGGGGAAGGGAGGGTAGGGAGGGATCGGGTGGCAGTGGGGGGGTCGCCTTACGTTCACCTGGGAAGCACCTGGTCGTCGGGAGCTAATGAGCCTCACACCTGCAGCGGCGCCCTCGTAGGATCAGTGTTTTGCGCCTTTTTTGTTACAGCTGAGTTCTCGTTTTCACTCCTTTAGCCTTTAGAGTGTTTTCGTTTTTCGCCTGTTTTATTATTTTTTTTTTCGTCGATTTCTTTCATTTTAGTTTTCCTCGATTTCTTTTTTTCTTTTTTTCGTTTTCATCGTAGCTTTTTTTTTACGTTTTCAATTTCGATGTTTTTTTTTATGGGCTCAATGTTTCTTTTTTGCTTGATGGAGTTTTACATTTTCTTTTATTTTTTGTTGATTTCTTTATTCATTTTTCATATTTACTATTTTTTTCAACGTCTTCAGTTTGCAGTTTTTTTGTTTTTTGTTTTTTGTTTTTTATTGTTTTGGTGTTTTTTCATGTGTCTGTTTCCATTTGTCTTTATTTTTCTTGTTATTGGTTTTGTTTCCATTTTTCCTCCGTTCGTTCAGTTTTGTCTTGTTTTTGTTTTGTTTTGTTTTCGTGTTTCTCTCAAAGTTTCGTTTCCGCATCGCCTTTCTCTCTCTAAATGGGGTTCTTTTAGCTAAGCAGGAATTCCCTCGCTCTACAACGTTTCAAATTACCTACCCAGTTTACTCTCTCTCTCTCTCTCTCTCTCTCTCTCTCTCTCTCTCTCTCTCTCTCGTCTAGTAAGTCTCTTAGTGCGTTTTTAAATTCTCTCTTTTTACGATGTGTTGAGGTTTTTCTCTCTCGGGGTTCGAACGGCGCGCCTGAGTAATGGTGAAGGAACGTTTTACTCCCGCCTTATACCCATCCGTCCGTTCATCCATCCATCCACGTCCCTCGCACGAGATTTACACCGTGTTTGTCACTTGGCTTAGCTCTGTTGGATATTATTATGTCTGTGTGGTTCCTTTTATTCTTTATCTCTCTCTCTCTCTCGTTGTTTTGTAAGATGCGGTTATAGTCCTTCTCTCCTCTTACAGTTTAAAGCCTTGCTATTTATCTTCTATTAATTTGCTCGTTTTCTTATAAGTGTTTTCTATGTCACCGGCTTGGCTCCGTTGTTTATTATTATCATTAGCCCTGTGTAGTTTTATCTCCCTCTCCTTTTGTGTAAGATTCGAGTTTCCTCTCTCTTCCTCTTACAGCATCGACTCTATTTACTGATTATCTCATAGTTCGTTAATAGTGTGCATCTTTTTCTGTATGATGCTATGTCTTTCGTAGTTTTATCTTCCTGCTTGTAAGACGCGAGTTTCCTTTATCTTCCTCTTACAGCATCAACTCTATTTACTGATTATCTCATAGTTCGTTAATAGTTTCCATCTTTTTCTCTTTGTCACTGCTACGTTGTATTTGCATCATGCTATGTCTTTCGTAGTTTTATCTTCCTGCTTGTAAGACGCGAGTTTCCGCTCTCACAGCATCAACTCTCCTGATTATCTCTTAACACCTCCATTGATTCGCTCTTTCTCTTCTACAGTTTACACCGAATTTGTTTAGTCAGTGCTTCGGTGTGGGTTATCTCGACTTAGTTCATCTCTGTACGACCCGAATCCTTTTTACAGCATCAACTCTCCTGTTTATGTCCTAACACCTCCATTGATTCGCTCTTCCTCTTCTACAGTTTACACCGAATTTGTTTAGTCAGTGCTTCGGTGTGGGTTATCTCAACGTAGTTCATCTCTGTTTGTGCGACCCGAATCCTTCTCACAGCATCAACTCTCCAAATATCTGTTACTGCGTCCATTGATTTCCTCTTTCTCGTATCTAAAGTTGACACCGTGTTTTCTTTTTTTGTCACCGCTTCGTTGTATATTATCCCGTGTAGTTTTATCTCCCTGTTTGTTCGACTTGATTTCCCTCTTACATCCTCACCTCCTCTGATTATTTTCCCTTCCATTCATCCGCCGCCGCGCGAGGGAGGGGAGGTGTCAGGTGGGGTATGTCTGTCGGGCGGCACAAAAGGAGCATCAGGTGAACGATGTAAATCTGGGCTAATCTTGACTAGCCAGAAACCAGGACGGTCCCCAAACAGTCCCCGTGTAGCCCATCCCTCACTGCGGACACTTGACAAGCAGCCCCGAGAGGAGGAGGAGGAGGAGGAGGAAGAAGAGGTGACAGAGGAAAAGGAGGTGGAGAAGGAGGAGGAGGACGAGGAAAAGGAGGAGAAGGGGAAGGAAGAAGGAGGACGAGGACGAAGAAAGGGTGGTGGAAGAGGAGGAGGAGAAGGAAAGGAAACAGGAGAAGGAAGGGAATTGGAGGAGAAAGAAAAGGAGGAGAAGGAGGAGGACGAGAACGAGGAAGAGCAAGAAGGAGGAGAAGAAAGGACAAAAAAAAAAACGAGAAAGAAAAACAAAATCCCAACCTTTTTTACACACCAACCCCTCCAAAAAAAAATCTGAATAAACACAAAGAGAGGGAAAAAAAATCTTCTCAGGTGTGTGGGCGAGGATTACGGTGAAAGCTCTTAATGTTTACACCTGTAGAAGGGCCGCGCCAGGTGTGTCGGCGTGGGCGTGTGGCAGGTGTAGAGGCGTGAAGGCGTGGGCGAGGACACGGCGGAGAGGACGATAGCCATCACAACGAAAGGGCGTGGGAGGGCGTGGAGAAAGGGGCTTTTTCAACCTTTTTTTAGGGGCGAAGAGGGATGTAGAAAGGGCGTTAGGGTGATGAAGAGGGCGGCGGGTGACGGGGGATGGATGTGAGGGCGCCGGGAACACTGATAAGAGAGAGAGAGAGAGAGAGAGAGAGAGAGAGAGAGAGAGAGAGAGAGAGAGAGGAACAAGGCGATGGGGACAAGAAAATAGTGAAAGGGGAAAATTAAAACGAAATGGGAGAGTTAAAAGTATGATCAGAGAGAGAGAGAGAGAGAGAGAGAGAGAGAGAGAGAGAGAGAGAGAGAGATACACACACTGACGTCCCCGGGGAATAGAATCGTGAGTGCTGACCGATATTTTCAGCCTCACGTCCATTCCCCTGTGGTTCCCTTGGGCTCCGGGCGGGTTCTAGGCTGCTCCGCGCTCTGATCTCACCCTGGGCGCCCCAACTTCGCTTATCCCTGCCAACCCTGCAAGTTTTCCGAGCCCCAAGTCCTCCTGTATTACTCCTGCAACTCCTACTCCTTCTCCTCCTCTTCTTCCTCCTGCTCCTCCTCCTTCTCCTTCTACTTCTGCTTCTCCATTTCCTCCTCCTCCTCCTCCTCCTCCTCCTCCTCCTCTTCTTCCTCCTTCAGCGCCTCCTCCTCTTCTTCCTCCTTCACTACCTCCTCCTCTTCTTCCTTCTCCTCCTCCTCTTCCTCCTTCTTAGCCTTCAGTAACTTATAAGCTTCTTTACTTAGTTTCTGTTACTTTTAAACGCATTTTTTTTTCTTTTTTACTCCTTCTATTCCTATTTAGTTGCATCAGTGCGTTTAAAATCTATTTCTTACTTTTCTCTACACATTTCATTGACTTCTCACTAATTTTTCTTTCTTTTTTTCATTTTTTATCTTTTCATTATGTCTTCAAACTTTATTCAGCTTAGACATCCATTCCCTCCAGTCTTTTAGGGGGGTACTCTTAGACCCTACCGATTCTCACATCAGCTATTTCTAAGGACCCAAAATGAGGTAAAAAAGCGTTCTCATGTGTGTTTTTAGCGTTCATGGTACAGAAGCCTTGTCGAACTCCCACCAGGGTCATAAAACTACTCCTAAAAAGGCCGACAACTCCTAGGAAAGCCATGTCGAATGTATGTGCTTAGGAGATGAAATGTCTAATTATACGGCCCTTAGTGTCTTATGAACTCCTACTTCCCCTTGAGTTTAATTCTGGGTTTTATTGCTCATTTTCTTTTATTCAATTTCTACGCACCTTCCCCTCAGTCTTTTAGTATCCTCTAACTCTCTTCTCCCCTCGATTGCCTTCATTCAGGGTTCAGAATCGCTTTTTACTTCTCTACACATTTTATTGGCTCACTCTTTTCCTTATTTTATCCTATCTTTCCTTGTTTCCTCATTCGTATTCAATTTCTGCATTTTCCTTCAGTTTTTTTTTTTTTATATACTTTAACTTCTCCTCCCGTTTAATTTCATTCAAGGTTCAAATTCGCTTTTTCACTTCTCTAGACATTTTATTGGCTCACTCTTTTCCTTATTTTATCCTATCTTTCCTTGTTTCCTCATACGTATTCAATTTCTGCCTTTTCCGTCAGTTTTTTTTAGTATATGATAACTCTCTCCTCCCGTTTAGTTTCATTCAAGGTTCAGATTCTCTTTTTCACTTCTCTACGAACTTTATCGACTCCCACTTTTCCTTATTTTATCCTATTTTTCCTTGTTTCCTCATATTTTACTCAATTTCTGCATTTTCCTTCAGTCCTTTAGTATACCTTAACTCTCTTCTCCTCCCAGATAGTTTCATTCAAGGTTCAAATTCGCTTTTTTCCTCATCTTTTTACTCCTTGTTACTGTTTATTTTATTCACTTTCTGCAAACCTTCGTTCAGACTTCAATATCTTTTTAACTTTTCCAGTACACCCGTTTAGTTTCAATAAAATCCAAAGTCGATTTTTCCCTTATCTTTTTACTCCTTATTCACTCTGTTTACATTTTTCACTTTTTGCAAACCTTCCTTCAGACTTCAATATCTTTTTAACTTTTCCTGTACTCCCGTTTAGTTTCAATCAAGTCCAAAGTCAATTTTTCCCTTATCTTTTTACTCCTTATTCACTCTGTTTAGTGTTTACATTTTTCACTTTTTGCATACCTTCCTTCAGACTTCAACATCTTTTTAACTTTTCCTGTACTCCCGTTTAGTTTCAATCAAGTCCAAAGTCGATTTTTCACTTATCTTTTTACTCCTTATTCACTCTACTTTATTCACTTTCTGCATACCTTCGCTCAGACTTCAATATCTTTTTAACTTTTCCTGTACTCCCGTTTAGTTTCAGTCAACGTTCAAATTCGCTTTTTTCCTCATCTTTTTACTCCTTGTCACTGTTTATTTTATTCACTTTCTGCAAACCTTCCTTCAGAATTCAATATCTTTTTTTTTTTTTTTTTACTTTTCCTGCACACCCGTTTAGTTTCAGTCAACGTTCAAATTCGCTTTTTTCCTCATCTTTTTACTCCTTGTCACTGTTTATTTTATTCACTTTCTGCAAACCTTCCTTCAGAATTCAATATCTTCTTTTTTCTTTACTTTTCCTGCACACCCGTTTAGTTTCAGTCAAAGTTCAAAGTCGCTTTTTCACTTATCTCCACACACTACTTTATTGGCTTCTCACTTTTCTTCTTTTTATACACTTTTTTCCGTTTTCTCTCTTTCCCGAACAAGTTTTGCCTCGCCCGCCCTCCCTCAGCCCTTCCTAACCCATTTTGCTCACTCTCGGACCTTCCAATCGTCAATTTTTGTTCCTCTCAGTCTACACATCCCCTTTTATACCCTCTCGCCCCTCTCCCTCGCGGCCCCAACTCCTGAAACTTTCCTCTCCCCAACCATGAGAATCTCCCCTTCCTCCTCCTCCTCTTCCTCCTCCTCCTCTAAAGCCGTGACACCTCCTCCTCCTCCTCCTCCTCCTCCTCCTGCTGTCAGTGGATAAAATAGACAAAAAACTAGTGCCTGGTGAAGGGAAGCGACAGAGAGAGAGAGAGAGAGAGAGAGAGAGAGAGAGAGAGAGAGAGAGAGAGAGAGAGAGAGAGAGAGAGAGAGAGAGAGAGAGAGAGAGAGAGAGAGAGAGAGAAATCTGGGCTCAAGAAAGGCCAGGGGAGAGAGAGAGAGAGAGAGAGAGAGAGAGAGAGAGTGAGAGGGAAAAAAGGAGAGGCATTGTTCACTTGAGATTGTATCGGGTTCTGCCATCGACACTAAAGAATCGAAGTCTCCAGAATAAGCCATTTAAACTCTCTGTAGGCGATCTAGGAGTGAAAGGGTCCCCTCCTTCTCCCGCCCCCTCCTCCTCCTCCTCCTCCTCCTCCTCCTCCTCCTTCTGGAATCGGAATATAGTAAGGATGCAAGGTCGTGCCGGATTTTAACTTGAGAAATCTTTTGAATATACTTTCGGAAAGGGATTTAAAGTGAGAGAGAGAGAGAGAGAGAGAGAGAGAGAGAGAGAGAGAGAGAGAGAGAGAGCGACGTGTCTCTATCATGTTCTCTCAGTTAAGCGTCTTGTTTGTCTGTTTGTCATGATCATAATCTTATACTGAGCTGTTGTTTTTGTTGTTGTTTTACCTCTTTGGTTGTAACTCTTTATGCAACGTCTCTGTGTCTGTCTGTCTGTCTGCATATCTGTGTCTGTCTTTCCATCTGTATCTATCTATTTGTCTTTATAGTTTCTGTTTCTTTCCATCTCTATGTCCGTGTCTGACTCTCTGTGTATCTGTGTCTGTGTTTGTCTGTATGTTTGTGTCTGTGTGTCTGTATTTATCTCGTATTTCTCCCTTCCCCCCCACATAACCCCCCCCCCCCCATCACACTCACAAACACTCGTCCCAACTCACATACCGACACTCACCCTCTCTCCCCACACACACACTCCTTCCCCCCACTCCCCACACACACAACATTCCCCCTCCCCCCCACACACACACTCACAAACACTCGTCCCAACTCACACACACACTCTTCCCCACTCCACTCCCCTCACACACAACATTCCCCCACACACACTCACAAACACCCCAATTCACACAGACACTCACCCTCTCTCCCCACACACACACACACCTTCCCCCACTCCCCTCCCCCACACACAACATCCCCCCCCCCCCATCACACACACACACACACACACACACACACACACAAAGGCTCGCTGCACGGGCAATATATATCGTGGCGTTGGCTTGCTCGGGGTATATTTATCTCACCTTTAATTTACGCCGCCGCCGAACCAGACCCTTCCGACAACCTGGACACCTGCGCGTACTACTTATAAAACGCTCCTCCGATCCGATTCATTAAACCCTTCGCTTAGAGATTTCGATCGCCTAACTAAATGGTGTCTTATTGGCCTCAAAAAATATATGGGATTGACAGAGAGAGAGAGAGAGAGAGAGAGAGAGAGAGAGAGAGAGAGAGAGAGAGAGAGAGAGAGAGAGAGAGAGAGAGAGAGAGAGAGTGTATGCAGGAAATGAAAGGAGAAAAACAGAAATTGCAACCTGATAAGAAAAAGGAACTAGAAGAAAATAATAACAGAGAGAGAGAGAGAGAGAGAGAGAGAGAGAGAGAGAGAGAGAGAGAGAGAGAGAGAGAGAGAGAGAGAGAGAGAGAGCAAGTATGTCCATGTGTGAAGGTGTTTGTGTGAGAGAGAAAGAAAGCAAGAAAGGGAGGTGGATAAGACGAGGGAGGGAGGAAGGGAGAGAGGGAGGGAAGAATGGAGAGAAGAATGAGGGAGGGAGGGAGGGAGAGAAGGGCGCCTCTAGTGTACAGCTGCGTCCATTAATCTTTGGAGGTGTGAGGAGGTAGAGATGAAGGAGAGGAGGGAGGGAGGGAGAGAAGAAGGAAGAAGGGTGGGAGAGGAGGAAAGGAAGGAGAGAAAAAGAAGAATGACTTTATCTCCAACTTCTCAATGATCTTCCCTCCCTCCTCCGTCTTCCTCTCTCCCTTTCCTCCATCTCTTCTTTCCTCACCTCTTTCCTCCACTCTCATCTTCCTCCTCCACCTCTTCTTCCTCTCAAATTTCCCTCCTTCCACAATGATCTTTTCTCCCTCCTCCCTCTTCCTCTCTCCCATCTCTCCATATCTTCTTTCCTCCATTCTCCCTTCCTCCTCCACCTCTCCTTCCTATCAAATTTCCCTCCTCTATCTTCTCTCCCTCCTTCCACAATGGTCTTCCCTCCCTTCACCGTCTTTCTCTATTTCCCTCCTCCTGCACATTTTCTTCTTCCTCCACCTCTTCTTCCTCTCATATTACCCTCTCACCTCCTTTTCTTCCTTTTTCCACTTCTCACCTCCTTTCCTTCCTTCTTCCACCTCTTCCTCCCTCTATCTCTCCCCTCCCTCTTACCTACCCAAATTTCTCTCCTTCGTTTTTCTACCTGTCCTTCCCTCCACCTCTCTCTCTCTCTCTTACCTTTTCCTTCTTTCCTCCCCCCCCCCCTACCTCCATCTAGAACTCTCCCTCCCCTCCCTCCCAGTCCTTTCCTCGCCAGGTGGACAAAGGTATAAACACCATCTGTTAGGCTGACACGAACTGACCACTTGGGGACCACCTGACACGACCATGCCGAGGCCCTTAGCGCCACACACACCTGGCCTGACGGGGAGCAGATTACCTGAGTTTTGAAGGTGTAGGAGAAGGAGGGAGTGAGGAAAGGAAGTAATAATAAAAGAATAATAAGGAGTAAGAAAGAAAAGTGGTGATAGAAAGATAAATAGACGAGGAGACGATGAAGTGAAGTAGCAGGCTCTAGAAAAAGGTGAACATTAGAAAGTATTAGAAGAGAAGAGAAAGAAATAATAGAGAGGACAATAGATGAAGAAGGGACGGAGAGAAGTAAAAGTAGAAGTTATAGAAGGAGAGCAGGATCGGAGGATGAACTACAGAAGAAGAAAATGAGGAACGAAAACAGCTCAGTATGAATGAAGGAAATAGGGAAGGAGAGGAAGAGGAGAAAGAAGGAACAGAAGTGAAGGAGTAAGTACATATTGAGAGAAGGGAAAAAACACTTCACTGAGGATATAGTACGAAGGGAAGGAGAGAAGGGGAATGAAGATGAGACAGGAAGGGAAGGGAATGGGAGTAGAGGAGTGATTGAGAAAAGGGAAAAACAGCGCAGTAAAGATAAGGGAAAGAGGGAAGAAGGAGAGGAGGGGGACGAAAATGACATAGAAAGGAGTGAAGGAGAGTAAAGAGTAGTACAGGAAAAATAAAGGAAAGGAAGGAAGGAGAAGGGATGAAGATGGCAAAGGAGAGAAAAGGAGTTACAAGGGGAAGGAGAGAAGGGGAAGAAGGTGACATAGAAAGGAAAGGCAAGAGAATAGGAGGAGAAAGCTAAATGCATTGGGAGTGAAGGAGAGTAAAGAGGCGCACAGGAACTAGGGAAGGAGAAGGGATGAAGATAGCAAAGGAGGGAAAAGGAATTACAAGGGGAAGGAGTAGAAAGGAGTGAAAGGAATAGGAATAGGAATAGGGAATAGGAGTGAAGGAAAATAAAGAGCAGCTCAGGAAAGGGGGAAGGAGAAGGGATGAAGATGGTAGAGGAGAGAAAAGGAGAAAGGGGGCAAAGTTGACATTGAAAGGAAAACGGAAAGGAATAGGAGTAGAAAGCTAAGTGCATGGGGAGTGGAGTGAAGAGGCGTACCGTAAGGAGTATTTGCATATAGACAGCCGCGGCGTCCTCCCACTCCGCCGGGACGCAGGTGGGGCGCCGCAGGGGAATACAAATACCGTGCTTGAGCCCCCCTTCGACCCCCCTCAGCCCCCCTCAGCCCCCCTTTTTGGCCCTACCTTAAGCTACACTTCCCCTCAGAGCACTCAAGAAGGAATGGGGTGGGAGGGGTGCAAGTTAGACCCCCCAGCCCCCTATTCACCCCCCCCCCCTAATCTCCCTCCCCTATCGCTTTGTACCATCCCTAACCTAACCTAAGCTGGCCAACCTTCTCTTCCTCCTCCTCCTCCTCTTCCTCCTCCTGTAGCTTGCACCAGATTCTCCTCCAATACACTGTGAAAGGACTCCTGATCTCCTCCTCTTCCCTCCTCCTCCTCCTCCTCCTCCTCTCGTTACTGCAGCTGCCGCGCCCTTAGCCTCAGCAGGACACGGAGGATACGAGTATAGGACGCGTCGTGTGCAGCAAAGGGCCGTGTTCGTGTACGTGAGCGTGGAGGCGGCAGCGTTTGGCTCTTAGTGCGCTCTCTCTCTCTCTCTCTCTCTCTCTCTCAGACGCTTTTGTAATATATTTTAACGTTTTTGGTCATATTTTGCATTAATTCATCTTTTTTTCATTTATTTTATTTTATTTTTTTCACTATTTTGCATGTCTGTCTATTTCTCTATTATCTGTCTGTCTGTTTATATCTGTCTGTTTGTCTGTCCCTCTGATTACCTGCACGCCTGTCTATCTATCTATCTATCCTTATCTACCTGTCTATTTTGGGAGATGGAAAGAATATGGAAGAGAGAGAGAGAGAGAGAGAGAGAGAGAGAGAGAGAGAGAGAGAGAGAGAGAGAGAGCAAGCGTGGGATATGGAGTGCATGAAAAATCGGACGTGGAAGGAATAAGGAGAGAAAAACCGAAGGAGGATGGAGGGAAAGGGGAAGGGAAGAGCAAGTCAGAGGGGGTGGTCGAGGGGAGGAGGTAAGGGGGGGGCACTGCTTTCACGAAGGAGGAGGAGGAGGGGAGGGGGGGGAGGGGTGCCAGAACAACCATTATCTCACCTCGGTTGTTGATTAATGGTCCCTCAGCCTCGTTCGCATGTGTTCCGCCCTGCCCAGCGCCTGATTCATGTGAGGGGAGGAGTCTGCTAAGTGCCCCAGCCCCCTCAGCCCCCCAGACCAACGCTAGGCACGTGTTATTCGCTTTGAGACCATTTAAGACCTTTTTAGACCTTTTTGGAATATATTAGTCCTCTTTAGACCTCTCAAAGCAACATCACACCCTCGATATTTTATTTTTGAGACCATTTAAGACCCCTTGAGACCATTTTAGACCCTTTTGGAATATCTTAGACCTCTTTAGACCTCTCAAAGCAACACCACACCCTCGATATTTCCTTTTGAGACCATTAAAGACCCCTTGAGACCATTTTAGACCCTTTTGGAACATTTTAGTCCTCTTTAGACCTCTCAAAGCAACACCACACCCTTGATATTCCCCTTAGACCCCTTAACTAGCCTCCAGTCAAACGCCAGACCCATTTCATTGACTCCAGACCTCTCCCCCAGCACCCACTTTACTGCCAGACCCTCATCGTTTACTCTCAGCGCCCTCACCGGCTCCCAGTCCAACTCAGACCATCCTAGACCCCGGCAGCCCAATCAACCCTCTCTATAACTAACCTCCAGACATCGAATTTCACTCATCCCACTACATGGCACTCCCAGACCCATCATCGCACTGTTAGCCCACTCTTTTCCACCCAGAAGCCCTTCAGTTCCATCACAGCCCATTGCAAACTCACTAGTCTACTCAGCCCACTTCCAGACCTTCATAACTCCCTCTCACTCCACTCCATTCCACCTTTGATCCTCCAATTCCAAGGAGATTCACAGTATTCCATCATCAGAATTCCAGGTTACGTCCAGTCCACCCTCAGCCCATTTCTAGCCCAGTCCAGGCTTTCTCCTCCTCTTCCTCATCCTCAGACAATCCCTCCCTTGAACTACCGGGCTTCCTGACGCGGCCCCTTCCCCTTGCCCAGCTCTGTGTGTGTGTGTGTGTGTGTGTGTGTGTGTGTGTGTGTGTGTGTGTGTGTGTATTCACTTAGCTGAGTTCTCGCTTTACACTCTGTTAAATCCTGAGTCGAGGCGAGAACTTCGTCTTATATTTATTTAACAAATCAAGAAAAGCGTTTCAGCCTTTCTCAGGTGAGCTTTGTCGCGAAGAATTCTTTAGGAAGACGTTTTAATGACTAATGAGGTTAAAGAGGAAGGAGGAAGAAGGGTTGAGTTTACTATGGAAGGTTAGAGAACTCCAGGCAACCTTCCGTAATTGCTTGGCCAGGCCCCTGACCCACCTGGACGTACCTGTGCCGCCCTGTGCAGGTGGGCGTCACGGGGGCCGTTTGGTGCCGCCCTCAGGAGGCATCGAGCCGTGGCCCCAAGATGGCTTCAGTTGTTTCCTTTTACGCTGAGGGCGGCGCGTAATGCCCCTCCTTCAGGTCAGCGCGGCGGGGAAGGAGGCGTTGGGGTGACGGTGATGGGCCGTGTGTCAGGCTGGGACGGTCCTTGTCCTGGCAGACTCTAGTCTCGCCCATGGCCGCGGCAGGGTCCTCGGTGGGCCCTTGACGCCGCAAAGTAGCACAGACCCGACAATGGGCCTCACGTTTTTAGCCTCATTTTCAGTCCCTCTGTCTCCCTTAGCCTTGCTGCCCCCCGTGCCGCGCCGCCACTCCCGCCATAACACAAGTCACCATTACCTCCTGGCGGGGCGGGGCGGGTAATAGGGCGGCCTCGGCCTCGGCCATGCTCTTGTTTCTTGTTTTTAGAGGAGTTATTGCTCGATGACAAAACCTCGCGACCTGTACATCAAAAGAGTGAATTGTCTTGCATCTGTCATTTTGGAGCTGAAGTGCCGTGAGATATTGTCTCCAGAGTTTGTAAGTTCCATCTGTTAAAAGGAAATTGAGCTGTGAGCCAAAAGTCAGCGCCGCACACGACCCATATTGTGACTCCCCGCCCTCCGAGGCCTGACTCACCGTCACGCGGGCCCGGGGCCGCCGGCTGCTTGAGGACGAAAACAACACCGTCAAAGGAGCCTCACAGCGGCCTCGTCTCCTCCCCGCTGGGCCGACACAAAGGACGCGAGGCCGCCCGCCGCCCGGCGTCCCGCAGGCACTTGGCGCCCCGCCAGCCGCCTGGAACGTGTACTACAGCGGGACACAACAGGCCAACAAAGACCAAAAGTTGCTTCAACTCCGGCCACACGTCCGCAGGAAAATATAGAACATTTTAGCAGAGTTCACGGCAGCAGATGCTTGCCCTGATAACACTGGCGGCCCGAGGCGGCGGGTCAGTGTGCCTGACGCCGAGTGTTGCCGCACGGCCCCGCGGCGGCACACTTGGATAATTGCCAGAGCAGGGCGTCGCGGCGGCTGATTTGATTTGGTTCCAGCGGAAGGACTGTGACGGCTGGCCGGGAGTCAGGCGGCTGCAGCGAGGCTTCACGGCGGCCCCGGCCAAGGCCGCCCCCCGCCTCCCGCCCCGCCGCGCCAAGCACCAATTAATTCCTAACCAAATTGTGGCCAAAATCACCCGAGTGGGACCAAGTTTCCTCTTGCCAAGAAGGACAGCTCCCCCTCCTCTCTTCCCCCAACGCTCCCCCCCACACATGTCCCTCGATTCTCCAACTCAGATAAAATATAAAATACTCGAGAAGGGGAAGAGTGAGGAAACTGGCCAAGTTTTGAGGCGGGATTTCTGGCGCAAGAGCTCAAGGGAGAGGGGAAGGAGGGAGAAACGGAGAGACGGGACGGCGGGAGAAGGGGAGAGGAAGATGCAGTGGAGGGGAGGTATTTTTACGTCCAGCGAGGCACGTTCCGCAGTACCCGAGAACGTCCCCGCGACACATTTGCTTTTCTGGCCGTGAAGATCCTGTATCGGGCGTTCCTCGCGGGCGTGTTCGTGTTGGCGGGCGGCGACAGGCGAGGAGGAGCACTGTGAGGGCGGCGGGGCGGGGTGTTGCTGTGCTGGTACACACAACACAGCTAGAACACACATTTGGATGAGCCGAGTGAGGAGACAGTCGGGAACGCACCGCACAAAGGACGTAATGACCCACAAGCCTTGCCTCGTGCCGAAGGGAATAGCTTGGCCGTGTATTGCCGCGTCCCTCCTCCTGTCACAAGACTCTCAACGATTCAATTTCATTCGCAGTGGCGCGTCTGAGTGCGTGGCGAGCAGGGCGAGACCGCGGGGTGCCCCAGATAAGACGAGACATACTAACTTGCTTCTGTCCAGGCTTGCAATACCACCCCCGTCACTCCCTCCCTCCGTCTCTTTCTTCCTCCTCCCTTCCATCCATCCTCCTCACTCCCCTTCCTTCTCAGCTGCACTTTTCGCTTGTCTTTCCCATTCATCCTCTTTCTATTTCCCCTTCCCTCTGTCCCTCACCTTCCTACCTTCCTTCCTTCTCTCAGTCCTTCTCTCTCCTCCCATCCTTCCTTCTCAGCTGCACTTTGCTTGTCTTTCCCATTCATCCTCTTTCTATTTCCCCTTCCCTCTGTCCCTCACCTTCCTACCTTCCTTCCTTCTCTCAGTCCTTCTCTCTCCTCCCATCCTTCCTTCTCAGCTGCACTTTTCGCTTGTCTTTCCCATTCATCCTCTTTCTATTTCCCCTTCCCTCTGTCCCTCACCTTCCTACCTTCCTTCCTTCTCTCAGTCCTTCTCTCTCCTCCCATCCATCCTCCTCCCCTTCCTTCTCTGCTTCACTTTTCGCTTGCCTTTCCCATTCATCCTCTTCCTATTTCCCCTTCCCTCTGTCCCTCACCTTCCTACCTTCCTTCCTTCTCTCAGTCCTTCTCTCTCCTCCCATCCTTCCTTCTCACTCCCCTTCCTTCTCTGCTTCACTTTTCGCTTGCCTTTCCCATTCATCCTCTTCCTATTTCCCCTTCCCTCTGTCCCTCACCTTCCTACCTTCCTTCCTTCCTTCCATCTGTCCTTCTCTGTCCTCTCATCCATCCTCCTCCCCTTCCTTCTCTGCTCCACTTTCCTCTTACCTATCTCGTTCATCCTCTTCCTATTTTTCCTCTTTCCCGTGTACTACCCCCTTCCCTCCTTCCCATACCCTCCTACCTTCCTCTCCTCTCTCCTTCCTTTCATCCATCCTTCTCCTCACTCCCCTTCCTTCCCTGCCCTTCTTTCTTCTTGCCCATCTCGTTCATCCTCATTCTTTTTTCCCCTCTCCCGTTCTCCTTTCCTCATTTCAGCCTCCCTATCTTTGTTTTCTCTCTCTCTCTCTCTCTCTCTCTCTCTCTCTTCGTTCACTTCATTCCTTGCCTCCGCTTCCTTATTTTCTTTTTTTTTTCTCCTTGTTTTCCTTCCTTTCTTCCTTGTAGCCCTATCTCCTTCTTTCTTTCTTTCCTTTCTTTCAATTATTCTTGCTTCCTCTCCCTCTCCCTTCTCCGTCAGGTCTTCTGCTCCTGTTCATCCTCCTTGCCTCCTTTCCTTCTCTGTGTCCTCTCTTTTCTTCCTTTCACCCGTCCTTCGCTGTTGCTTTTCTTTATTTCCCTTCTCTGTCTTCCTTTCTGTCCTTTCTAATCTTGTCCATTCCCCTTTCTTTCCTTCCTTCCTTCCTTGTATCCTGTCTTCCTCGCTTCCTTCCACCCTTCCTTCCTTTCCCTCCTTCCTTCCCTCGCTCTCTCTCCCTTCCCTTCTCTGTTTGTGTACGGGACCCCAAGTATGTAATGTACAACCTCGCGTTTGGGTCCGGGATGAAGGAATGTTACGTTTGTCAAACAGGCCGCGGAGCTCTGGCGGGGAAAAGTGGAATGAATAAGTAATGACGAGCCGGACCGATGCGGGGAAGATCCGGGGCCTTACTTTACTTAGATAGATGAGGCTTTTTTTTTTTTCTTTTTTTTTCGTGTGTTGTTAATTAGAAAGGGAAAAGCGAAACGGAAACGAGGAAAAATAAATATGTGTAGAAGGTTATTTATTAGTGTTATTTTTGTTTCTTGTTATTGTTATTATTGTTTTTGTCGCTGTTATCCTTCAAAAATTATCGTTTATTGTTATCATTGTTGTTGTTGTTTTTGTTGTTGCTGTCGTTCAAATTCACCGACATCCTTTTCTTCTTATTTCTGTGTTATCATTATTGTTATTATTATTATTATTATTATTATTATTATTATTATTGTTATTATTATTATTATTATTATTATTATTATTATTATCAAGGATGTGAGAAGGAAAAATGTTACGTCCCCTCCCCCTCCTCCTCCTCCTCCTCTCCTCCTCTTCCCCCGCTTCTTCCCAACGATCCCAAGACTGAGTAGGAGGAAGAGGAGGAGGAAGAGGAGCAGAACTCGTCTTCCAAGATAATGAATCATCAGCATTAGTCCATAAAAACAATTAAATCACAGGAAACGTTTAGGAGAATTAAAGTCCCTGAGGAGGAGGAGGAGGAGGAGGAGAGGACGTGAGACTGGAAGAAGACGGAGGAGGAGGAGGAGGAGGAGGAGGAGGAGGAGGAGGAGGCAGGTAAATGAGTAGCAACCTTGGGAGAGACATTACAAGAACTCACCTTGATTGTTACCTGGACTAGACAAAAGAGGAGGAGGAGGAGGAGGAAGCCCAACAACAAGAAATGCACCCGTCTTTTATTACAGTTCCCCCTTTCGACTAACGCACCTACAAAGTCCCTCTCTATTCTTCCCTTTCTCTCTGTCTCTTCATATCGAACCCCCGTGCATTCTATAGAAACGCAGACACACGCAGCAGCCTCCCTCAGCATCCCATCTCAAAGCATCCCTCATCTCTCTCTCTCCCTTCCATCTCGGGGTGACGGGCGGCTGCAAGAAGTGAAGAAGAGGACGAACGGCTCTTTGTGTCTGCCTGGAATCTATGCTGCATCGAGGGAAATATGGGTGACGGAATGAGGGATGACTTGTAAAATATTAATCCATTGTTGTGCCGATGTGTACGTAGATGACGACGACGAGGGACGCATAGAGAGGGAGACAAGAGAAAGAGGTGGAGACAAGAGGCAGTGAGGGAGGGAGGGAGGGAGGTAGACAAGACAGAGAGAGAGGAGAGAAAATTCAGTTGTTGATTCTACGGAGGAAAAGGGTACGCCTGTTTTTGTTTTGCTTTTTTTTGTTTTTTGCTTTTGTTTGTGTCTCCGTTGCTCCTGTTGTGTGAGTCTGCTTGAGAGAGAGAGAGAGAGAGAGAGAGAGAGAGAGAGAGAGAGAGAGAGAGAGAGAGAGAGAGAGATGGGTTGATTACAGTTCTAGGAAATAGTAGAATGAAGATTGAAAGTTTTGACAGAGAGAGAGAGAGAGAGAGAGAGAGAGAGAGAGAGAGAGAGAGAGAGAGAGAGAGAGAGAGAGAGAGAGAGAGAGAGAGAAGAAAAAGGACACGCCGAAGACTTTGATGGGAAAGGGAGAGAGAAGAGAACGAGTCCTCCTTCCTTCCCTCACTCTCTCTCCCTCCCTTTCCCTCCTTCCCTCCCTCCCTCCCGCCCTCAGAAACCAGTCGTGTTCAAATTCTTTTCAACAGCAGTGGTAATAAAGCCTCTTAAGGGAAGACTGGAGGAGAAGAAGGAGGAGGAGGAGGAGGAAGAAGATTGTGGTGGGAATGAAGAAGAGGAAGATTGTTAGAAAAAAAATATGGAGTTGAGAGAAGTAGGAGGATGCTTAGAGAGAGAGAGAGAGAGAGAGAGAGAGAGAGAGAGAGAGAGAGAGAGAGACCGTCAGTAGTATAGGTCGTCAACAGGTCGTCAGTCTCCTCCTCCTCTTCCTCCTCTTCTTCCTTCTGCCACGCCTCCTCTCCTCCTCCTCCTCCTCCTCCTCCTCCGTGATTGCGACAGATGGTGGTGCCTCCGAGACGATTCCTTCTCTCCATCTCTCTCCCTCTATACCTCCTTCTCTCCCTCCCTTCCATCCTTTTATCCTCCCCCTCCATCCATCTACTCCATTCTCTCTCCCTTCAATTTTGTTCTTCCCTTCTTCCCTCCACCCCTTCACTCCCTTCCTCCTGTCCTTCGTACCCCTTTCCCTCCCTTCCCTTCTCCTCCCTTCCCTCCCTCCCTCCCTTCATGTCAGTTCCAAAAGTTGTCATAAATGTTTTCATGAATTTTCGTCATATTAAAAAAAAACACGTTACGAATATAATTAAAAACGAGGACGTAATGAAATGGGGCACACACACACACACACACACACACACACACACACACACACACACACGCCTTAATTAATGCCGGAATTATAACAGAAGATAAACATATTTGCATTATATTTACACACCTGCTTCACTCCATTGTCTTATTACTATTATTATTTCTTCTCCTCTCGTATTCATTCTCTCACTCTTCAAATTTGCCTTTATTTTTTTCTTCCTTACATTCGTGAAGTTTCTCAGAGTCGCTTCGGTTTCACTAAAAAATGGGGAAAAAAACAATAATATATTTTTCTTCACTCTTTTTCTTTCTCTTCTTTCTCCCTTTTTTGGTGGGGAGGCGAAGGGAGGATAAAATAAGGGAGCTATAGACCCTTTCTCCTCCACCCTGCTGTCATTCACCTCCCTTAGCTGTCAGTGGCGTGGGGAGATGAGGAAGAGTGAGTGGGGAGAGAAGGGAGAGAGCGTGGGTGTAGTTGCAGTTTGAAAGAAAGGGAGCATAGGGTATAGAAGATAAAAGGGAGATGGACCAATGACAGAAGGGAGAAGAGGGAGGGAGAGAATGAAGGAAAGGAGAGATGGGAGGGGGCGTAGGGAGAAAGGGAGAGAGGGGAGAGTAATGGGAGATGCACCAGTGACAGAGGGGGAGAATGAAGGAGAGGAAAGGAGGGCGGGGGCGTAAGCAGAAGGAGGATGAAAGGGAGAAGAGGGGGGGGGGGGGGCACTGATGGATGGGAGAGAAGTTGAGAGAGGCAGAACATTCTTGTACCGAATCTTCCATTGTTTTGGGGAGAACAGCTAATCGAGGAGGAGGAGGAGGAAGAAGAAGAGGAAGAAGAAGAAGAAAGACAAGGAGAAAGGGTATGATGATTTCTCTTCTCCTCCTCCTCCTCTTCTTTCCCCTTCTCTTCTTCCTCCTCCTCTTTTCCCTTCTCTTCTTCCTCGTCCTCATATTCTCCTCCTCCACCTCCTCTTCTTCTCCCTTTTATGTCCCCTTCTCCTCCTCCTGCCCTCCTTATAACCCTCTCCTCCTTCTCCATCTCCCCCTCCTCCTCCTCCTCCTCCTCCTCCTTCTCTTTCTCGCACTTCATATCCTCCTGATCCTTCTCTCCCTCCTTTATCCTTTCCCCGCAAGAAGCCATTCTGAAGGACTTTTCCAAGCGTCAGTCCGCGGCCCGACAATGCGATTTCTTGGGTGCGGCAAAAAGCTAACAGAAGGTATAAAGCAATAGACGGCTCATGGCTTACCTGCCGAAGAAGAGGGACAGGTATAGAGTGCTTCAATCTTCGCGGCTGCTTCTTTCTCCTCTCTTTTCGTGTGATTTTTCCTCCTCCTCCTCCTCCTCCTCCTGGTCTATTTCTTCTTTACTCTTATTTCGTTCTCCGTTTTCTTATTCTCATTTCTCTTTTCTCCTCTGCTTCTCTTTTTTATTCCTTCTCCTCCTCCTCCTCCTCCTGGTCTATTTCTTCTTTACTCTTATTTCGTTCTCCGTTTTCTTATTCTCATTTCTCTTTTCTCCTCTGCTTCTCTTCTTTTTTATTTTTTTATTCCTTCTCCTCCTCCTCCTCCTCCTCCTCCTCCTCCGCCTCCTTCTTACTATTTCACTTTCTATACATATTTCATTACTTTCTTTTCTACTTTTTCTTCTATTTCTTTCTTTTATTCGCTTGTTCCTGATTCCTCCTTCTCTTTGCTCCTTTATCTTCTTATTCTCATTTCCCTTATTATCTTTTCCATTTTATCGTCTTCTACTTCTCTTTCCTTTCTTTGTTGGCTTTCCGCTCCTGCTTCATCTCCTCTTTACTCTTTCATCTCCTTATCTTCCCTTTTCCTCCCTTTTTTTATGTTTTTACCTCAATGATTCTCTTGGTTACTCTTCTTATTCCAGTGTTTTTTTGGGGGGTTTTTTTATTCTCCTCCATTAATCTATCCTCTTCTCCTTCCCTTCTGTCACCCTCTTGCTTCACCCTTTTCCTCTTTCCTCTTCATTGTCCTCATCCCTTTATTCTCCTCCTCTTCTTCCTCTTGCTTTGGTCTTTCTTCTTCTGCTTCATCGTAACCTGTCGGGTCCAATACGTCTTTTTAGGGTCTCTCTCTCTCTCTCTCTCTCTCTCTCTCTCTCTCTCTCTCTCTCTCTCTCTCTCTCTCTCTCTCTCTCTTTATGTTCAACTCTTCTCTCCCTCCCTCCCCTTTTTCTTCTCTCCATCTTACCTCCTCCTCCTCCTCCTCCTCCTCCTCCTCCACCCGTATGCCCTTCTGTTCCTCTTCATTCGCACCCAATGCTCCTCTTCCCACTCCAACCTCTTCCCCTCTCCTCCTCCTCCTTGCCCTTCTTTCTCGCGTGGGACGATGAGTCGGAAACCTAAAACAATAGAGAGAGGGGGAGGACCTCACCCCTTCCTCGGCGCTTCCGTATCGAGCTGCGAGTGATAAGCCGGAGTGGGTAATCACGAGTCTTCATATCGGGATGCTGGGAGGGCGGTCAATGAAGAGAGAGAGACGAGGGAGATGAGAGAGAAAGACAAATAAAGGAGATATAGAAAGGGTAAAGGAGATGGAGAGAGAAGAAAGAGGAAGAGGAGATAATGGGGCCAAAGAAGAAAGACAACAGAGAAGACAAAAGAGAAAGTAAAAGAACTACAGGAGAAAGGATAAATGAGAGATAGAGAGAAGAAAGAGGGATGAGGAGAAGAAGGAGGAGGAGGAGGAGGAGGGGAGATATAAGAATTAATGAAGAGAGAAACGAGAGAATAACAAATAAAGGAACTGCAGAAGAAACTGTAAAAAAAGACACAGACAGAGAGAGAAAAGAAAGAGAAGGAGGAGGAGGGGAAGCAGGGGAGATGAAAGAGAGAGATTTACGGGCTGGCTGTGGCCGTGAAATATATTGCTTAGAAATCCACCGAACGGAAGAAGACGTCGTATACTTTCGCGTTAAGGTCTGGCTCACGGTCTCGGCCTGGCCCGCGCCGTGGAGAGCCGGGGCAGGAGGAGGAGGAGGAGGAGCGGGTTGAAGAAGCGTCCACCCCCCGCTGCGCCGCCGTGACACTGATGCCTCTGAGCGACTTATTGCTTGAGGATGAGGTGACAGGAGGCAGACAGAAGATAGATAAATAGACTGACAGATAGATAGACAGACGTAGATATATGGCTAGAGAGGCAGAAAGAGATAGACAAATCGACAGATATATAGATAGACAAACAGATAGATGGATAGATATAGATGGGAAGATAGATAGGCGTGTAGGTATTGAGATAGACAGATATACAAAAAGAAAGAGATAGATTGTCAGGCAGATAGATAGACAGGTAGATAGAGAGATAGAGAGATATGCAGGTAGTGACAAGTAGAATAAGAAAAATAAAAAAAATATGAATGGAAAATATAAAACATGCAAAAATATGACAAAAAAATATCTCAAAAATAGATAGAAAGTGGTCTGAATCAAAGGAGAGAGAGAGAGAGAGAGAGAGAGAGAGAGAGAGAGAGAGAGAGAGAGAGAGAGAGACGCGGTAAATCCCCCGAAGACTGAGGCACAATCGAGGCTGCAACTCACACGGCGACGACCACGACCACCGAACGACCGCCCTTGATTCAGACGACGACCGCGCTACGACCTCTTCTTCTTCTTTACCCTTGTTGTTGTTGTCGTTGTTGTTGCTTTCTCTATTTCTTTTTTTTTTCTTCTTTATTTCTTCTTTTCTGTCGTTTTTTTTTCTTAATCTTTATTTATATATTTTTTCTTTTTTTCTTTATTTTTCTTCTTTTCCTTTCTTTCTTTCCCCTTTTTATTCTTCCTCTTTCTTTCCTTCTTATTCAACTTCTCTTTCATCTTCTTTCTATTTCTCCTCCTTTTCGTCTCCCCTTTCTTCCTCCTCTTCGTTATCCTTCTTCTTCTCTTCTGGTTCATCTTCTATTTCTTCCTCTCTATCTTTCCTCTTTTTCTTCTTCTTCCTCCTTCTTGTTATCCGTCTTCCATTTCCTTTTTCTTTTTCTTTTTCTTCTTCTTACCTCTTTCCTTAATCCCGTGTCAGTTAGTCTCAAGGCCAAGCTTATCTCTCCTTTTTTGGTCTTAGTGGTCGTGGAGGAAAGAGAGGAAGGAAGAGGAGGAGGAGGAGGAGGACGAGGAGGAAGGAAAAGACACAACTCCATCAGACCTTTTCCTCCTTATTTTCTTTTTCTCTCCTCTTAATTTTGAGTGTAAGTTAATCTAGAGTCTTTTTTTATATTTTATGGGGGTGGGGGGAAGCTCATAATTGGTCTTAGTGGTCGTAGAGTAGAGAGGAAGAGGAAAAAGTAGAAGAAGAAGAAGTAGAAGAACATAAGAGCGTAAGGAGTCTGTAAGCGGTCGGTATGATTCTACAAGGCCTCACCTAACTTAACTATCCATGAAGAAGAAGAAGAAGAGAAGGAAGAAGAAGAAGAAAAAGGAGGAAGACAAACCTAACTTCACGTAACTTAACTATCCATGAAGAAGAAGAAGAAGAAGAGAAGGAAGAAGAAGAAGAAAAAGGAGGAAGACAAACCTAACTTCACCTAACTTAACTATCCATGAAGAAGAAGAAGAAGAGAAGGAAGAAGAAGAAGAAAAAGGAGGAAGACAAACCTAACTTCACCTAACTTAACTACCCATGAAGAAGAAGAAGAAGAAGAAGAAGGAGAAGGAGGAGGAGGAGGAGGAGGAGGAGGAGGAGGAGGAGGAGGAGGAGGAGGAGGAAAAGGGGAAGAAGAGGAGGAGGAGGAGGAAGACAATGAAGAAGACGACCCCCTCACTGCAATTATCCGGGCCGTGAGTCAGTGAGTTAGTCAGTCGTCCTCTCGGCTAGCAAGCGAGCCTATAAATTCCCGTCACGCCCAGTGCTTTGCGAGATGAAGTAATTAAAGACTGGGATGAAGAAGAAGGCTTTGGTTAATGTTCTCTTCTTCTTCTTTGTCTTCTTCCTCTTAGCTAACCTTCTAATCCTTCCAGTTCTTATTCTTCCAGTTTTCCTCTTTCATCTCCCTCTGAGCCACGCCTTCTATAGTCCAAATCTTCCTCCTCCTCCTCCTCTTCCTTAAGCTAGTTTATAATATCTTCTTTCTAGCGCATCTTTGTCTTCCTTTTCTTCCTCCTTCAGATAGATTTCCACCTCTTCTTCCTTCTGTTAGTCTTTCATATCTTCCTTCTCTTTTTTCCTCTTCCTCCTCTTCATCTCCTTCTTCTTCAGCTACTTCATCATATCTTACCTATAGTCCAAATCTTCCTCCTTCCACTCCAAATCTTCCTTTTTCTTCCTCCTCATCCTTCATCTAGTCTATCATAACATCCTCCTACTCCAAATCCATATTCTCCTCCTCCTCCTTCCCCTCCTCCTTCAGGGCCTCCGTCAGCCTCAGCCTCAGCCCCTTACGGCCGCTCCATCACCGTCGCCGCTACCCGCGTGATTAATGTCCTCCCTCGACGGGGCTCCGCGCGGCCCACCAGGAAAAATGCTCCGCCCAAAAAAGGGAAACTCGCCGCCCGGTACTCGCACGAATATATATTTCAAAGGGGAATAAATACAGGAAAGGGAGAGAGAGAAACGGAAGGAGAGAGAGAGAGAGAGAGAGAGAGAGAGAGAGAGAGAGAGAGAGAGAGAGAGAGAGAGAGAGAGAGAGAGAGAACTGCATAGATTTCCTTTTCACATCCAAATCTTACTCTAAAAACGCTAATTTAAGGGGAGAAAGAAAACAAGAAATGAGGAGGAGAAGGAAGGTAGAGAAAATAAGGAAGAATCTGAACCCTTATAAAACCCTCAGTTCACAGCAGAGGAAGAGTAGAGTTAAATCCCTTCCTACGAAACTGATATTCTTTTCCTTCTTCTCTAACCATCCCTTCCTCTCTTTCTCTGCCTCTCCTCCACAGCAATAGAAAGTTGAATCCCATCTTACGTCACTCATATCTTTCCATCCTCTCTCCTAACCTCGTCTCCGGTGCGATAGAGACTTGAATACCATCTTACGACACTCATCTCTTTCCATCCTCTCTCTCAAACCATCTCCCTCTCTCTCGCTCTCCCTCTCCTAACCTCGTCTCCACAGCAATAGAGACTTGAATACCATCTTAGACACTCATCTCTTTTCGTTCTCTCTCTCTCTAACCATCCCTCCCTCCCACTCTCCCTCTCCTAACCTCGTCTCGTGGCTGGTTGGAAGGGCTCACGGAGACAAACAGGAGACCCCTTTGAGTTGCAGATGGTGTTTCCTCGGCGGCCGCGTGCTGACCTAAACGAGACGCACATTTATCACTGCTGAATGGCCGGCCCGAGGAGGCGAGGGATGCTGAGTAAGCCTGGCATAAAGACGGAGCAAATAGTGAGGCGTGTTGACAGACGAAGATGGGGACTTGCCTGCTGCCCTCACCCCTTCCTCCTCCTCCTACTTATCTTCTCCCCCCTCTCCCCCTCTCCCCCTCCTCCTCCTCCGCCAACAGTAGCCTTTTCGTGTCTCTCTGGTGAAGGGTTGAACAGTGTACCAAAGAGAGGAGGGAGAGGTGGTTAGGGGAGGAGTGGTTTAAAGAAGTACATAAGATTCTGGGAAAGGAGGAAGTGGAGGAAGGACGGGTCAGGGGAGGAGGTTAAGGAAAAGAAGGAAAAAGGGAATGGGAAGTGAGAGGGAGGTCAGGGAGGGTAAGTGAGGGGAGGAAAGGGAAGGACATAAGTGAGGAAGGGTTCAGGAAGGGAAATGAAGGGAGGGAAGGGAGATATCAGGGAGGGTAAGTGTGGGGAGAAAGGGGAGAGAGCAAAGTGAGGGAGAGTTAAGGAAGGGGAGAGAAGTGAGTAAGGGAGATTTCAATGAGGGTAAGGGAGAGGAGGAAAGGGTGAATGCAAGGTAAGGGAGGGTTCAGGAAGGGGAGGCGAAGGTAATAAGGGAAGTGAGGGAAAATGAGGGGAGGAAGGGTAGATAGTCAGATGCAGTAGATTAGAAAGGTAGATGAGCTTGGTGGGGGCGGGGGGGGGGGGGAGAGGGAAGACAACATAACCTTGAACATTTATGAGTGTAAAAAGGAAATACGAGAGCGGGGCGGAGGATGAGGCGGCATTTTTAATTAGTTTTATGGGAGGGTGAGAAAGGGAGACTTAAGAAGAGAAAGGAGGGGAGAAGAGGAGGAGGAGAGGATAAAAACACCGAGGGAAATCAAAACAAAGATACACAAGAAGAAGAAGTGGAGGAAGAGAAAGGGAATTGAAACACAGACGAAGAGGAGGAGGAGTAGAAGAAGAAGAGACGGAGGGAATGGGGAATCAGAACACATAAGGATACATAAGGAGAGGAAAAAAAAAAGGGGGAATGGAGGAATAAGACACAGGAGGAGGAAAAGAAGAAGAGACAGAAGGGAAGATGGAGTACCCAGGAAAATGAATGAAAAAGAAAAGGAAAGGAAGGCGAAGCAAGAGAAGAAGGAATGACACACAGAATAAGAAGAGGAGAAAAAGATGAAAGGAAAACGAGAGGAAACTAGGAAAAAAAGGAAAAATTGGAGGAAGAGATGGAAGAAATGTAAACTTAAGGACGAAAAAAGGAATTGAGAAACGGAGAAGAGAAGAGGAAAAAACAAGAGAGAGAGAAAGAGGAGAATGAGGAAAAGAGGAAGAAAAGGAATAAGTTAATATGAAGGAGCGGAAAACAAGAAAAGAAAGAGGAGAGGAAAAAAACAATAATTGAAGACGAGAGATTCGAAAAAGAAGGAAAGGAAGAAGAGAGAGAGAGAGAGAAAGAGGAGGAAAGGGAGAGAAAAAAACGGAGGAGGAAACAGCCCAAGAAATCATACCTCCCCCTAGAGACACAGCAGAGAGGGGAAACGGAGAGAAATAATGTTGACTATTGATTTTTCCCTCCATCTCCCCTCCATCGCTCCTCCATCTCCCCTCCATCGCTCCCCAAGAGGCCGAGGCTTAAGTACCGAGTCGGCTTGTAGATAGATAGATTACAGATAGATAAAAGTGTGTAGAATAGATAGGGCAGTCCACCCCTTAATAGATAATGGATTGAATGCGATAGATGATGGGGTTGAGTTGATAGATAATTGATAAAGGGAGATAGATAGATAGATAGACAGTTATATTAAGATGTAAAAGAAGAAAAGTAATAGTAAGAAGATAAAGAAGGAGAAGAAAAAGAGGAAGAGTAATAGAAATAGAGTTTGACAAGAGGGAAATAGATAAAGTTGAATAATTTATGAATGTTTGTCTATGTACTAAAGTGTTTGAAAAAGGAAAGAAAATATGTGGGAAAGAGTACACACACACACACACACACACACACACACACACACACACACACACACACACACACACACACACAGTCACATGACCTAATTAAGACCACGTGTACTCAACGCTCTCCTCCTCCTCCTCCTCCTCCTCCTCCTTCTCTTAGGCACAGTTGGAAGCCAAGCCTTTCCTTTGAGGTAGGGAAGAAGGAGGAGGAGGGTGTAAGAGCTGCCGAAGAGAAGGAATAAGACTAGCAGGAGGAGGAGGAGGAGGAGGAGGAGGAGGAAAATCACTGAAGGAGGAGGATGGATTGACATTTCTTTTGTCTCTTCTTATGGTTGAGAACTTGATGAGGGAGGAAGGAAGAAGAGGAGGAGGAGGAGGAGGAGGAGGGCGTGAGAAAGGGGTAAGTGAAGGGAAAGAAGGGAGTGCTTAGAATCAATGGAGATAAAGAGAGAGAGAGAGAGAGAGAGAGAGAGAGAGAGAGAGAGAGAGAGAGAGAGAGAGAGAGAGAGAGAGAGAGAGAGAGAGAGAGAGAGAGAGAGAGAGAGCGCAAAGAAAACATGAAAACAACAATAAACGAAGCAGTAAAGAAAGAATGTGGCAAGCAATTTCAACGAGAGAGAGAGAGAGAGAGAGAGAGAGAGAGAGAGAGAGAGAGAGAGAGAGAGAGAGAGAGAGAGAGTGATCGAGTGGCGTCCAGTAATTAAGGGAAGCCAGGGAAGCCTCGAGAGGGCCTCAGTGTCCTGCTGGCGACGAGGGGGGACACACATCTGCCGCCGCTCGTCTGCAGGGGAATGGAGGAGAAGGAAGAAGAAAGAAAAGAAGAATAGGAGATGAAAAAGGAGGAGAAAGGAAAAGAAGTAGAATTGGAGATGGAGGAGGAGGAGGAGGAGGAGGAAGTGAGTAAAAATGGAAGAGGAAGAGGAAAGATAAAATAGGAGGAGGAAGAGGAAAAAGAGGAAAGGAGTTACTGAGTGCGAGGAGGAAGGGAAAGAAGACAGATTGATAAAGGATGAATCGAAAGAAAAAGGATGAAAAAGAGAAGAAAAGGGAAGAAAATTAGTTGAGGGAGAATAAAGAAATAACAGAAAATGGGATAAATCAGGAGCAAAAAATTGGGAAAGGAAAAGAAAGCGGAATAAAAGAGAAATGAATGAACAGGAATAGAAGAAGGAGGAAGAAGAGGAAGTGGATACAGAAAGAAACCAAAAAAAAAACAGAAGGAGAAAGAAAGATTAAAAAAATAAAACCAGAGAAAAAAATAAGGAAGAAGATTAAGTTAGAAATGATAAAAAGAAAGATAAGAGAAATAAAGATAATTCCAAGCGATAATAATATTAAGAAATACAAACTGGAGGCGGAAGCGAAGGAGGAGGAAGAAGAAATACGAAAGAAAGAAAGAAAATATATACCTGAGAAAGAGAGAGAAAAGGGAGAGAGAGAGATAGAAAAGTAATACAGGGAAAATTGAAGGAGGAGGAGGAGGAGGAGCAAGAAGAAGAAGAAGAAGAAGAGGAGGAGGAGGAGGAAGAAGAAGAAGAGAATCAAGTCTGGTAGTGTAGTTACCTGTTCTTGAAATTTATGACCTGTCGGATTTTCTAGAATAACAGAAGGAAAGAAAACAAAAGAAGTGAGGTAAGGGAAAGAAGATCGTACGAGGAGCCGGAGAAGGAGGAACAGGAGGAGGAGGAAGCAATAAAACAAGCAAGATGAAATAAGAAGCAGCAACGTGTCAGGTAAACTGGACGATCGCAAACCAGGAAGAGAGGAAAGACACGGAGGATAATGTATATTGGAGGAAGAAGGAAGAGGAGGAGGAGGAGGAGGAGGAGGGGGAAGAAAAATGAGCTGGAGATGCAGGAGAGGGAGGAAAATAAGGTGTTGAATGAGAAGAAGAAGAAGAAGGAGTAAGAGGAAGAGGAGGAGGAGGAGGAGGGGAAGAAAAATGAGCTGGAGATGCAGGAGAGGGAGGAAAATAAGGTGTTGAATGAGAATAAGAAGAAGAAGGAGAAAGAGGAAGAGGAGGAGGAGGAGAAGAGGCGGAAGAAGACTATACATTTTCGTCTTTACAGTGCTATTACTCTCGTCTCTCCTTCTTCCTCCTCCTCCTCCTCCTCCTTCTCAACCTTCTTCCTTTCTTCTCCTCTGTCTTAACGTCGAAGAACTCCTACAAAAATCTCACTAACCTTTCCTTCGTTGCATCACTAAATTACCTGAAGAAAATATATTAAATCACTAAAGCAGGTAGATTAGTTATAGAGTCAATTAGGTTTTCTGTAGCCTGATTTTCTTTGTTTCTACGCTTCCATGTCTTTAAATGGTTTTCTGTGGTCTACTCTTCCATGTTTCTATGTTTTTATGTCTATGGTTTTCTGTGGCCTACTTTTCCAAGTTTTTTACGCTCTCATGCTGCTTTAAATGGTTTTCTGTGGCCTACTCTTTTATGTTTCTGTTTCCATGTCTCTTTAAATGGTTTTCTGCGGCCTACTCTTCCATGTTTCTCTGTTTCCATGTCTCTTAAGAACCCACAGCGAGGACTTCCGTTAGAACCAAATAGAGTTTTATATTACCTCTCCCTCCTCCTCCTCCTCTTCCTCCTCCTCTTCTTCCTCTTCCTCCTCCTCCACAAACAGTACGCCCAGCCAGCTACGAACTCCCACACGAACATAAGGAACAAAAGACTAACGATAACCTTGAGATTTCCGACGTTAGTGGAAAATTAATCTTTATTTGGCTTACGCAACTTCGAGAGAGGAGGAGGAGGAGGAGGAGGAGGAAGGGGGGGGGGTAGAAAAAAGGGTTGAAAGGGTAGACCTGGTTCGTAAATATCCAGTAAAATAAATATACATACGAAGCGTGTTATTAGCCCGGATTAATTAGTCGCGCAGGTAAATTGACTTCTCCAGGTAATTAAAGGGTAAAGTAGAGAGGTAAGGATGGTAGGAAGGAAGGAAAGTAGTTTGGTAGTAGGTAGGTAAGGTAGAGGTAGAAAAGAAAGATACAGAGATGAGAAAGAAAGGCAAATAGGTAGGAAGGAGGGTAGAGAAGTAGATAAGGGAGGTAGATAGGTAGATTGGAAGGTAAGGTAGGTAGGTTTATGTTAATGTTAAGGGAGAAAAGGAAGGTAGATAGATAAGGTAAGTATGGTAGATAGGAAGAAAGGAAGGTAGAAAAATTGGTTGGAAGGTAAAGTAGAGAAGTAGGAAAGGGCGGTAGACTGGTAGATTGGAAGGTAAGGTAGGTAGACTAAGGTTACTCTCTTAAGGGAAAAAAATAAAGGTAAAGAGATAGGAAAGGGAGGGAAGGTAGATTGTTAAGGTAGAAAGGAAGGTAGGGCGGCTGAGGTTACATGTCTTAAGGGAGAAAAGGAAGGGAGAGAGAAGTAGGTAAGGAATGAAGGTAGAAAGATAGGTAAGCTAAGGTAAGGTAGGCTGTTTAGGGTTACATATTTTTAAGGGATACCCAAAAAAATAAATAAAAAGCCATACACACACACACACACACACACACACACACACACACACACACACACACACACACACACACACACTCAAACACACAGAAAGAGAAGCATCCACGTGGCCGCAGAAAGCCCATAAACAGACAAACAAACACAATAACAGACAGACAGACACATAAAACGAGGCTTCTACATGACCACAAATAGTGATGGACTTAAAAACACAACCTCAGATAGATAGATAGATAGATTACGAGGAAAAACACAAGAAAAGAAAGCAGAAAATAAATAAATATAAAAGAGAAGAAAATTGGAAGTAGAAGAATAGGGAGGAAAAGGGAGATGGAGGAAGAATTAAAACAGGAGGAAAGGGATAGACAGACAGACAGATAGATAGATAGATAGATAGATTACGAGGGAAAAAACAAGAAAGAAAAAAAGAAATAATAAAAAGAAGAAAATTGGAAGTAGAAGAATATGGAGGAAAAGGGAGATGTAGGAAGAGTTAAAACAGGAGGAAAAGGAGGGAAGAGAGAGAACGTGACAAGCAGAGAAGAGAGAAGGAAAATGAGAATAGACATTGAGACAGACGGATAGACAGAAAGATAGATTTTTTTACAGTAAAGGCAACATCTCAAGGGCAAAAAAAAAATCGAAAAGAAAAATAAAACCACGCTAATCACCTCCCCTAGAAAAGAGAGAAGACGGACAGATATACAGATAGATAGAGAGATAGATAGACAGCCCGGGAGTGGATAGAAAGCCGCGGACAGACAGACAGGAGGCGGGGAAGGCTGAGGGAATCCGATAAGTTACGAACAGGAAGTGGGAGGGGCAAAAAAGGAAACTAAAATAGTGTAGTGTTTCCCAAGGGACGAGAGAGAGAGAGAGAGAGAGAGAGAGAGAGAGAGAGAGAGATGAGGGAAAAAACAGGAAAAGATTAAAGAGAAACTATGAATGAGTTGAAAAGAGGAGGAGGAAGACGATGAGGAAGAAGAAGAAGAAGGAGGAGGAGGAAGGAGTAATACCAGAATAAAGTGAGTGAGAGAAAAGGAATAAAAGATGAAAATGAAGATGAAAGTGAATGATAGGAAAGACGATAGGGAAATTTTTACATGTCCACCGAGGGAATTGAAGAAGAAAAGAGAGAAAGAAGGAAGAGGCGAGGAACGAGAATGAAGGAAGAGAAAGAGAGAATAGAAGAGAAGAGGGAAGGAGAGAAACCATAGCAATATACAGGAGGCAAAAAAAAAAGATGAGAGAAAATAAAGAAAGAAGGAGAGAAAAGAAGATGGAGAAAGAGGAAGCGAGGAAAAAGAACATGATAAGCAAAGAAGAGAGAAGAAAATGAAGAAAATAATCGTAGAGAGATGAGAAAATGAGACGAGAGAAAACAGATGGAGAGAAAGAATGAACGAGGCGGTGGAGATGGATGACACCGAGAAGAAGAAGAAGAAAGAAGAAGAAGAAGAAGAGGAGGAGGAGGAAGAGTAGAAGCGCACGTGTAACGCTCTTTAAATCTCCCTTCCCCAGCATCTTTAAATTATCCTCCCCCAGCATCTTCATCTTAGGGGATTGACATTAAATGCGAACTTACGCTAAAAACTCGAGACAACTAACAGGTAATTTACATCCCGACGCGCTGCCCCCATATTGCTGAAAGGAGGAGGAGGAAGAGGAGGAGGAGGAGGGTGATGGTTGTGGATGTGAAGAAGGTTTTAAAAGAAGAAAGAAGGAAAGGAAAGATAAGGGAAAAGCAGAAGAGGAAGGAGGAGAAATGGAGGAAAGGAATAGAGACTTGGGAGGAAAGGAATAAGGAAGAAGAAACTCAGTATTTGATAAGGAAAAAAAAGAAAGGAAGAAAAGAAGTAAGGGAAAAGCAGAAGAAAAGGAGGAGCAAGAGTAGAGGAAAAGAAAGAAAAGGAAAAGGTGAGAAGAACGGAAGGAAAAAAAGAAAGTCAAGGTTAGAGAAGATAAAGGAGAGGAAAAAGAGAGATGACAGAAGATGAAGGATGAGGAGAAGGAAGAGGAAGTAGTTATGAAGAAAGAATAAGAAATACAGGAGGGGAGAAGGAAGAAGATAGAGGAATGGACGAGAAGGAGGAGGAAGAGGAAGAGAAGGAGGAGGAGGAGGAATAGCTAATTGGCTTTAAGTCGGATTAATGAGGAAGGGAGACAACAAAAAAACACGCAAGAAGAGGAAGATAAAAAAAAAGAGGAGCAGGAGGAGGAGGAAGACGAGAAAGAAGAATGGAAAATTAGAGGAGAGGAGAATGGGGAGATATACGAGGTTCAGGGGCGAGAGAGAGAGAGAGAGAGAGAGAGAGAGAGAGAGAGAGAGAGAGAGAGAGAGAGAGAGAGAGAGAGAGAGAGAGAGAGAGTAATGGATATCCAACCTTTTGTTACCTTAAGAGTTATTTTCCTTCAGTCTTTGTTATGTTTATCAGCCTTTGCGACTCACCCTCTTAGCCCTGTCTTGCCCCTACTCGAGTTACCGTGTGTGTGTGTGTGTGTGTGTGTGTGTGTGTGTGTGTGTGTGTGTGTGTGTGTGTGAAAGTTGGGTTTATCAGTGGTCATAATTTTAAAAGATACTAAATTTTAAGATACTATTTTTGTCTTAGCCTTATAGTAGCTGTAGTAGTAGTAGTAGTAGTAGTAGTAGTAGTAGCAACAACAGTAACAACAACAATAGCAACAACAACAACAACAACAACAACAACAACAACAACAACAACAACAACAACAAACCTAACAGCAATATAAGAAATAACTGAAAAATAAAACTTGTCTCCTGGTCATTCATCTTCATAAAAAAGCAAAACAGAGGAGTAAGAGTAAGCAAGACCCACCATATTAAGACCTCACCTCCATCATGCTCGGCCCCTTCATCACCATTACTCTCTGCATCACCATCACCACCACCACCACCACCACGCACCCTCATATTGACCTCCACTATCTACCACCATTCATCCACCACCCCTTACCCACCACCACTACCCATGACCTACCCTCAATATTAACCACCTCTATCCACCACCCATATTACCATTCACCACCACTGTTACTCCCTGCAACACCACCCATCACCCACCACCACCACACCACCACCACCATGACCCTACCCCCAACACCACCTATCTTCACCCCCAAAAATTACCCACCACCACCACACCACCACCACCATGACCCTACCCCCAACACCACCTATCATCACCCCAAAAATTACCCTCCACAGCTATCACCCACCAACACCACCCATCACCCACCACCCCCACACCACCACTACCATGCTAACCCTACCCCCAACACCACCTATCATCACCCCAAAAATTACCCACCACCACTATCAACCACCACCCCAAAATTAACCCCCACTCACCCCCTTCACCCCACCACCACCCTAACTAACCCCCTTTTCCTCTCCTCCGCAGGGCAATATCGCTCCCCGGAGATCACGGAACACCCCGCCGACCTGCTGGTGCCGAAGAACGAACCCGCGACGCTAAACTGTCACGCCGTGGGCAGACCCGACCCGGAGATCACATGGTACAAGGACGGACAGCGATTTGAGTAAGTGCCGGGAGATGAGTGGGAGATACGCCGGCGGGAGATTAATGGGGAAGGAGATGAGCTGAGGGATACTGAAGGAGGAGGAGGTGGAGGAGGCTGTGGAGGGTGATTGGTTAGGCTGGTTTGGGAAGGAGAATTTAGGCTTTGGTGGGTGGGTGTTTTTTGTATTTCTTTTGTAATAGTCGAAGAAGAGGAGGAGAAGGAAGAGGAGGAGGAGGAGGAGATGGAGCAGAAGGAAGAGGAAGAGGAGGAAGGTACGATAGGCTAAGATAAATCGTTGAGGTTCTGCTAAAGACTTCTCTATCTCTTAATCTCTCTTATTTTCCTTTTCTAATAGTCCACTTTGTTAAGGAAGAAGATAAGGTCAAGGATAGAGAAGGAAGAGGAGGGGGAGGAGGAAGGTAAGCTAGACTGAACAGGAAGAGTGAAAATTTAGGTTCTGATAAGTTCTTTTCTCTCTCCTTCTCCTTTACGTGATACTCTGTTGCTTTAAGGAAGGAGAAAAGGAGAGAAATATAGAAGAAGGAGAAGGAACAGAGTGAGAGAATTGGCAAGGCTGGGAGAGACGAATCAGGTTGTATCTTCATAATCCCTTTCTTTATCTCTCCTTTTCCTTTATGTGACTCTCATTACTTTAAAGAAGAAGAAAAGGAGAGGAATACAGAAGAAGGAGGAGAGACAGGAAGAGGAGGAAGAGCAAAATAGGGAGAGATGGTTCAGGTTAAATCTCTTTGGTCCTCTTTCTATTCCTCCTTTCCCTTGATGTTATATTCCACTGCATTAAGGAAGAAGATAAGGAGAGGGATACAAAAGGAGAAGACGCAGGAGGAAGAGGAGAATAGGCAAGGCAGTGAGAGATGATCCAGGTTCCTGTTATCTCAATGGCTCCTTTTTTTTCTATCTCTCCTTTCCCCTGATGCGATATTCTATGGTTTTAAAGGAGAAGAGCAGCGAAATACAAAAGAAGGAGGAGGAAGAGGAGGGGCAGGAGGAGGCTAGAAGAGACGATTCAGGTTCCGGTTATCTCAATGGCTCCTTTTTTTATCTCTCCTTTCCCTTGATGCGATATTCTGTGGTTTTAAAGAAGGAGAAAAGGAGCGAAATACAGAAGGAGGAAGAGGAAGAAGAGGGGTAGGAGGAGGCTAGAAGAGACGGTTCAGATTCCGGTTATCTCAATGAGCCTTCTTTTCTCTATCTATCCTTTTCCTTGATGCGATATTCTACGGTTTTAAAGAAGGAGAAGAGCAGCGAAATACAGAAGAAGGAGGAGGAAGAGGAGGGGCAGGAGGAGGCTAGAAGAGACGATTCAGATTCCGATTATCTCACTGATCCTTTTCTTATCTCCCCCTTCCCTTGATGCGATATTCCGGGGCGCTGGGCCGTAAAGAATATTTATTTGTTTTATTAGCATACAAAGGCAGCCTCGCGGTTTAAAGTGAATGGCTACACCTGCTTCCCCTGCATACCCGATGAGCTGCATGCCTAATTGACCTCATTAAAGCGTTACTCTCGTGTTATGCCGCGCGCAGGAACTAGGAATTGATTGCAGGTGGGAAAGTAAATGCGGATATACATGTTTTTTAGTATAGTTGATGTATTTTTTATAGTAGTTCTTAGTGGGTGGATTTGACACGATATTTTTAAACCACTCATTACTCCTGTGTTATGCCGCGCGCAGGAACTTGGAATTGATTGCAGGTGGGAAAATAAACGCAGGTATACACGATCTAAAGTAGCCACAGGTAGTTTTTTATAGTATTTCTTAGTTCTGTCTGACGATTTATCTTTCGAAAGCCTTGTACTCTTTTTATGCCGCGCGCAGGAACTAGGAATCGATTGCAGGTGGGAAAATAGATGCAGGACACACGTTTTTTAGCGCAGGATCCACAGGTGATGAATTTTTTTGCAGTAGTTCTTGGTTAGCAGGGAGTATGAATTAATTCCAGGTGTAAAAATAAATGCAGGTGTATACGTTTTGCAGTAATCAATCCACAGGTAGTTTTGATAGTAGTTCTTCGTTCTTTTCGACAATTGACCTGTTAATCCATTTTTCTCGTGTTATTCCATGAGGAGAAAGTATTAATTGACAGTAGAGAAAAAAATATCCAGGTACGCGTTTGACATAATAGGATTGAAAGGTGAAATCCTATACGTCCTCGACTGATCCTTCTTCCTGACAGCTGATCCTTTTAAAGCCTTACTCTCGTGTTAATTAAATACAGGTACACGCTTGACAGTACAGGATCCAAAGGCGATATCCTATTAGTATTCGAAAGGATCTTTTTTCCCGACATCCTGTAGGGTTAAGGTAGAGCAGGGTGCATCCATAAGAAGTCCTAGTAACCGGTGCTTGCTTTCTCCATATCCTTCAAGGTTATAAATGTCTCGAGTCATGTTCTCCTTCTCCCGCATCCTTCAAAGTCACCCCGGACAGCAAACATCCTTCAGGACACGCGGGAACAGGTCCTTTCTCAGCATCCTTCAATATTCAATAGGCGGGTCGTGTCCTCCTTTCCCGGGCATCCTTCAGGGTCAGGCGAGATAAACGGTATCCTTTAGGACCTACACAATAAGGGCCTGTATCAATATCCTTCGGGACATTCAATAGGCAGCTCATGTTACCCTTTCCCGAACATCCTTCAGGGTCAGGTAGGATAAGGGGGGATCCTGTAGGACTTCCACTAACAAGGGGATCCTTCCGCAGCATCCACAAGGGGCGCCACGTTCAGCTGGACACCGGGGGACTCTTCTTCCTGAAAGTCCTGCACACGAAGAAGGACAACGACGCGGGAGTGTACTGGTGCGTCGCCTCGAACCACGTCGGGAAGGTCACCAGCCGCAACGCCACGCTGGAGATTGCGGGTGAGTACTGGTGATGATGGTGATATGGTGATGATGGTGATGGTTACCTGGATTTGTTATTGTGATAGTATCGTGGAAACAGTGATTGTGGTAGTGACCTGGAGACGGATTTCCAGGTTTTAATGGTTATTTTGAGTTACTGAGGCCTGGTGACGTAAGTAAGTTAAGGTGAAAAGGAAGAGAAAATGGTGACGTGAATTGTGATATTAACTTGAAGGGGAGGTCAAGAATGGTGATGGTGAGAAGAAAGAGGTGGATAGTGACAAGGAAACAGTGATTGTGATGGTGACTTTAAGCGAATCGAAGAAGGGACGTTAGGAAATGATGGTGAAAGGGAAGAAGGGAGATAGCGATGAGGAATTTGTGACTTGTGATGGTGAAATAGATTGCATGTGAGGTCAGTGACAGGGAAGAGGGGTGAATGGTGACGAGGAAACAGTAGTGGGCCGTATTACTGAACATTCTGTCGCTTAAGTTCGCCTATTTGACAAGGCTTTCCTAGGACTTTTTTGGGCATTTCCGGGAGTAGTTTTTTGACCCTGGTGGTTTTTTTGGGCATTTCCGGGAGTAGTTTTTTGACCCTGGTGGTAGTTTGACCCTTCTTCTGTACCATGAACCTAAAGAAACACTCATTGGAACTCGATTGCCTCCCTCTTTGACCTTTAGAAAGAGTTGATGTTAGAAGCGAGTGTCTTACAATACCAACCAGTGACTTGTTATGGTGAAGTGAACTGAATGTGAGGTCGGTGCTAAGAGAAAGTGTATTGATGAGACTTGGTGACGAGAAAGGAGAGTCGCGTGTATTTGGTGTTGGTTTGTCGTGGTCGTCGTGTGTAGGTCGTCGCCACCAATACCATACAGGTCGTGGAAGAGGGAGGGAGGGAGGAAAGGGGGTGGGGGGGAGGGGAGCCTTGTATGCGTTTGTTTACCTCGAGACACGGCTGGTGATTTATTCCTCGTTTGACTGCAGTAATTTGTCGTGGTGATTTGGGGTCGCCTTGAGAGGGAGTGAGCGATGGACGGGGAGTGAGAAAAGAGGCCAGGAAGGGGTGAGAAACGAGGTCGTGTTTATCACCACCCATGCCCCCCCTCGCCCCCCACCTCCCCCCTCCCCACTAACCAGCTCCCTTCCTCCACTCCCTTCGCCTACGCAGGTCCTGGTGCTCTCCGCGACCCCGACACAAGAGCGAAGACTGTCATTTGGGGCAATCAGATCACAAACCTCACCGACCCCCCGCCTCGCCCCGTCCATTGTGCCGCCCCGCCCCGACCCGACCCAGCCTCTACCCCGCCCCACCCTTCCCCCCAACCTCCTTGACGGGCCACCACCTGACGGGCTCCTCGGGGCAGAGAATACCCCAAGCCCATTCATGTCGACGTGCGGGATAATGTTTTTGTCTGCCATTTGTTACGCGGCGCCTCACGTAGCACACACACACACACACACACACACACACCACTGCCTGCTGACGCTCCTCCGCCTTTTGTTGGAGAGTAAATCCCGGTAATGATCCGCCCGGTAAGAGCCATCACCTCAATGGCCTCTCGATCACTGTCGATGGCGCCCGAGATACCGTCAGGGGCGCCGCCCGCCACCCAGGGTCACCGCCCCCACCGCCCCCAGCCCCTGCCCCCCTTCACTTCCACCAACCGGCTCATCCCCTCCACCTCCTCCACCACCACCACCTCCCGCGATGCGTCAGCCGCCGTCGCTGGAATTGGTCTTTATGTCTTATTCAGGTTTGCAAGGAGGCGTGTTAGTCATGTCCCGCCGCGTGTAGCGTGAGGGCAGGTCAGGGCGGCGCGAGGCTGCGGGGCGGGGGTCATGGAGCTGCTGGGCCACCGCCGCCGCGCCGCCCAGGGAGGCACGGGCGTGGACGAGGGCGGGTTAATTGGTGTATGGGGCAGCCACTCACGAAGCTCTCAGGTAATTGACCAGGTAATGAGAGGAGCTAATTACCCCGTACAGCTTCATTATCTCGCATCGGCTGTTTGATCTGCCCGAGTTACGATGCCAAGGAGGGCGCGGCGGCGGCGGCGGCGGCAGTGTGCGGGAGCCGAGGTGACCCTGAGGCCGCGGGGACACGCCTGCCGCAGCCGCGGAGGGCGTGGGCGGCCGAGGGTCATTAAGCCATTGTTATGGAGATGTGCGGTCCCTCTGCCCCGCTCCCCCTTCCCTTAAGACCCGATACGCCCTTTCTAAACCCATACACCCCAAACCCAGCCTTACACCAACCCCCACCCGTGACCTCGTGCCTGGGGAATCTGGCCACACGTCGCAGGGTCCCCTCGTGCCTCATCCTCGCCAACCCCCGAGGGAAACACCTTAAAATTCCCCCCCGTGCTCCCCAATCGCCTGCTGACCCGAGGGGGAACAATAACTCAATACTCATCCATTAGGCCGCCCCGTGGGGCCGCCCCAAGGGGGAGGCGGCGCGGCAAGAAAGCAGTGTGTGGGGCGGAATAATGCAATAAACAAGTTAGGGAAAGTTAGGAGGCCGAGCAACCCCCAGCGGCCTCGGGGGAGAGAGGGCGTGGAGAGGAAGAGAGGAGGAAGATAGGGAGGGAGGGAGGAGGTGGAGGAGAGGTGTGTGTCATGAGGGAGGAGGAGGAGGAGGAGGAGGGGGAAGGGGAGAGGGAGGAGGAGGTTAGGCAGGTGGGTGTAAGTAGAAGAGAGAAGGAAAATAGGGAGGGATGGAGTGGAGGAGATGGAAGGGGTGGGTTCATCAGGAAGGAGGAGGAGGAGGAAGAAGAACAAGAAGAAGAGGGAGAAGAACAAGAAGAAGAGGGAGAAGAACAAGAACAAGAGGAAAAAGGAGAAAAGAAGAAGGAGGAAGAACAACAACAAAAACTAGAAGAAGAAGAACAAGAACCAGAGGAAAAAAGAGAAAAAAGAAGGAGGAGGAAAAGAGGAATAGGAGGAGGAGGAGGAGGAGGAAGAAGAACAAGAAGAAGAAGAAGGAGAAGAACAAGAACAAGAAGAAAAAGGAGAAAAAAAGGAGGAGGAGGAGGAGGAGGAGGAGGACGAGCAGAGGCGTGTAAGTCAGATCTCGGTCCACCACACAAGAGCCGAATCAAAAAATGCGTCGCGGCTGAGCGGAGGTTTGGTGCGGAAAACTGTCGCGTGGCGGATCCTTCTAATTAGATTCTGAGTCAGGACCGAAATGATTATCAAAGGATCGGATTAGGCGGTGATTGGAAGGCTGGAGACGCCGTTGCCTGCCAGGACCACGATTACCCCCACACGTTCGAATCCCGGCGCCTTGACCTCTGGCTGGGTGCAAGAGGAAAGGGGGGGGGGGAGGGGGAGTATGCTGCAGGTGACCTCGATTTTGACCCTTATATGAATTCCTTAGTTATGAAAATTCTTCCTCTTCTTCCTTTTCCTTCTGTTATCTCCATTTCCGATCCTCCTTCCTCTTCTTTCTCTTCTGTTTCCTCTCCTTTTATCTTCTCCATTTTTAATTCTAGCTCCTCCTATTCTCCTCTTTCTCCTTCCTCTCTTCGTTCTCTTCTTTTTCCTCTCCTTTTATCTTCTCCATTTCTAATTCTAATTCCTCCTTTTACTTCTCCTCTTTCTCCTTTTCCTTCTCTTTCCTCCGTTTCCATTCGCTTCTTCCTCCTAATGCTTCACCTCCCCCTCTTTTTCCTTCTATCTTATCTTCACCTCCTATCCTCTTCTTCCTTATCTTCTTCCTTCAATGTTCTCTCCAATTCCGATCCTCCTTTATCCTACTCCTTCTCCACTTCCTCTTCTTGTTTCTACTCTCTCTCAGTTTCCGATCCTCCTTCCTCCTCCTCCTCCTCCTCCTCCTCCTCCTCCTCCTCCTTTTCCTTCCATCTTTTCTCCATTTTCAGATTACATTCCACTTAATATCCAACGGTATTTCACATTCTCTCTCTCTTGCACTCCCTGTTACATTATTCCTCCTGGTTCCCGGTATCTACTTCCCTCTCTACTTCCCTGCTACCCCCAACCCTCCCCTCCCTACCTTCCCTCCCTTCCTCGCTCCCTACACGCTCCTTTCTTCCCTTCATGGAACAAAGGGCCCAGATATTTCACCTCACCTGGCAGTATGATGCACAGGTAAGGTATAATTAGCCTGGAGGGGGAGCTGGTCGAAAGTAAAGGGGGGAGGGGGAGGATCAAGGGGAGAGGGAGAGGTGGGAGGGTATTCCTGCAAAACACTTCCTCAATTTGCATAAGTTTGAAGTCGGAGCAGCTGACCACGATCTCCTCCTCTTCCTCCTCCTCCCCTTCCCTTATCGTGACGTCAGCTGGCCTCTGAAAGGGATTATTAAGGTCCACGACGACCACTAACACACCCGCCCCTTCCCCCTCGCTCTCTCCCTCACCCTCCAACCCCAGTGGCGAAGCGAATATTCAGCGCTGACTTTGAAAACGACCTCGACTCCCCTGCCACTTCGCGGACTAAAGTTGGACGGAAAAAATGCGTCGAGAAAGAAAAATCTAAAACGAGTCTACTTTGTTTAATCCCTCGCCCCGGACTTAGCAGACTTAGGAAATAGAGACGTGAGTGGAAAGGGAATCATTTTACGGTAGAAATAGAAGCATTGAACCAACCATGCCGTCTGGCCTTTCCCTCCTATTTCACTGATTGAGACTGAAAAGTAAAACGAGGATACTTTATTTAATCCCTGGCCTCAGATTTAGTAGCCGGGAATAGAGACACGAGTGGAAAGGGAAAGACAGGAGAAAAGGACATGAGTGAAAATAGAATCCCTTTAAAAAATACATTACCGATTGAAATTGACTAATGGAAAGTAAAAAAAAAATCAATTACGTCCTGAAATCAAACTTGCAAGAAGAGAAGAGAAAAAAAATAGAAGCGTGAGTGGAAATTGAAAGTCGGATTAGAGAAAACGAACTTGCTACTGAAAGAAAAAATAGTACAAAAAAAATAGGAAATTCTTAGACCCTTCGCTCTCTAAGTCCCCTTAATAGAAACTTAAAAAAAAAAAAAAAAAAGACTCGACGAGGTACAGAAGCGAAGCAAAACACAACTCGAGGCGGAAGGAAACTTACTTTGGTACTCGAAGGGCAACTTAGGACTGGAGGAGGCGGAGGCGAAGAGGAGGAGGAGGAGGAGGAGGAGGAGGAGGTGGAGGGAAAAACATAACGGAAGGACATCCTCTCGAACTACACACTTGGAGGAGAAGAGGAAGAAGAGGAGGAGGAGAAGGAAGAAGAAAGAGGAAGAGGTAAACGAAAACGATCCACTTCTTGTTTGGTTACGTGGAGGAGGAGGAGGAGGAGGAGGAGGAGGAGGAGGAAGAGGAAAGAAGGCAGGTTGGGTAGTAGGAAGTAACGAAGCAGATGGAGAGGCAGGCAAGGCAAACAGGAAAGGAAAGGAAGAAAAAAAGGAAAGAAGGGAGGAAGGAAGAGAGGAAAGGAGGGATGGAGAGAGGAGAGGTTAGAGGTGCCATTAACGAGGTATTCTGCGGGGTTGAGGGAGGCCGAGGAAGCTGACGGAGGAACTATCTTGTAACGAGCATAGTTAAGCGGTCAAGGAGGCTGGAGGAGGAGGAGGAGGAAGAGGAAGAGGAGCAAGAACAAAAAATAGAAAAGACATAAGCAGTAGCAGGAGTAGGAGGGGGAAAAGGAAGAAGAAGAAGAAGAAGAAGAAGAGAAGGAGGAGTAGGGGTAGAGGAGGAGTGGAGGTAAGAAGAAGAAGTAGAAAATAAAAATAAGGAGAGACAGGAATAGAAAGAAGAGTAGAAATAATAATAATAGGAAGAGGAATGAATAGAAAGGAAAAAAAGAAAGAAATAAGAGGAAGAAGAAACAAAGAGGAAGAGAAAGAGAAGAGGAGAGGAGAGGAAAAAAAGGTTATTGAGGAAACTGAAAGAAAGAATGGAGAGAAGAATAGGAGGAGGAAAGGAAAAGATGAAGATGTTGACTAATATCTTTTCCTATTCCTCTCTTTTCTCTTCTTTCCTACCTTTCCTTCTCTACTTTATTCCTTCTTCTCCTTCGTCCTCTCCCCATTCCTCCTTTATCTTTAAATTTGCTATGAGAGAGAGAGAGAGAGAGAGAGAGAGAGAGAGAGAGAGAGAGAGAGAGAGAGAGAGAGAGAGAGAGAGAGAGTATCGATCTATTAACCCAAACACACACACCATAATTACATACCTGTACGTCTATCAACCATTCATTCTTCCCTGAGCTCACCTGAACCTCACTCACCTCGTCATAACCTCTCCAATTTTCTCTCCTCCTCCCTTCCTCTCCCTCCCTCCCTGCCAGAATTCTCCCTCCATGGTTCTCTTCCTCATTCAACCATTTCTGATTCTCTTCTTTGCCTCTTATATTTCTCCTCACCGTCTCCATCTCCTCCATATATGTTTCCTCCTTTCCTCCCCTCTGTTGATGTCCTCTCCCCTTTCTTCCTTTTCCTCCCTCCCCTTCTAAGTCTTTTCTATTTCTCCTCACCGTCTCCATCTCCTCCATATATGTTTCCTCCTTTCCTCCCCTCTGTTGATATCCTCTCCCCTTTCTTCCTTCCCCTCCCTCCCCTTCTAAGTCTCTTCTACTTCTCCCTCCTCCTCCTCCTCCTCCTCCTCCTTAACCTCAAGAACATAATAACAACCATCTGTGGCTCCTGATTGGCTCACGGATCAGCCAATCAAGTCTCGCCTCGCTCCCCCTTAATCTAAACTACCCAATCAGACCCCGAAACTCAACCCGTAAATAGGGAAGTTGTTGTTTTTATCTTTTTTTAGCTTAGTGGTAATGGTAACTGCTCTCTCTCTCTCTCTCTCTCTCACTCTAGCTCTCTCGCCATTAGGTAAGGGGAAGGGAAAAGAAGAGAGAAGTGGAGGAAAGGAGGAAACTATATGGAGGAGCCGGAGGGGAAGAAAGAGAAGGGAGAGAGAGGGGGGGAGAGAAGATCAGGGGAGGAAAGGAGGGAACTATATTATGGAGGAGCTGGAGAGACGATGAGAAGTAGAAGGGACATTAAGAAGAAAACTATGAAATGTGAGATTGTAGGAGAGAGAATTCTGGCAGAGGGAGAGACGGAGGGAAGGAGGAAACAAGAGGAGAAGGAGGAGGAGGAAGAAGAGGAGGAGAGAAAATTGGAGAAGACAGTGGAGGAAACCTGAAGAACTGAGAAAAGGGTGGAGAGAGAAACTAGTCGGCAGAGAGAGAGAGAGAGAGAGAGAGAGAGAGAGAGAGAGAGAGAGAGAGAGAGAGAGAGAGAGAGAGAGAGAGAGAGAGAGAGAGAGAGAGAGAGAGAGAGGAGTCATGCAAAAGTTTTAGGGGACATGATGGGCCCTGACTCACTCCAACCAGGTGTTCCCTCTTATTACCTGTGTGTGTGTGTGTGTGTGTGTGTGTGTGTGTGTGCATGAATTATTCGCGTGGTCGTTAACAAAAACTCCACATGCCAGTCCTCCCCCCACCCTCCTCCACCTCCTCCTCCTCCTCCTCCTCCTCCACCTCCTCCTCCTCCTCCTCCTCCTCCTCCTCCTCCTCCTCTCGTATGGCGCCAACGCGATTGATTGTGGCGGAAGGTAAGGAAGGTCCGTGTCTCCCCCTCCCTCCTCCTCCTCCTCCTCCTCCTTTCTCCCTCTTCTTCCTTCCTTCCTTTCCTCCCTTCTCCCTTCTTTTCCTCCCTTTCCTCTACTCCCCAACGCCTCCAGGGGGTAGAAAAGGCATCGTTACGGCAGGATTTCAAGAGGATGAGTTTAGGATGTAGGAGGAGGAAGAGGAAGAGGAGGAAGAGGAGGAGGAGGAAGATTGAGAACAAGAAGAAAGACGTTGAATTACGACATGAAAATCAAATAGTGCAAACAGTAGAAGAAAGAGAAGAAGAAGAAGACGAAGAAGAAAGAGGAGGAGGAGGAGGAGGAGGAAGAATGAGAAAATGAGAAGCGTGTTGGTTTAATAGAATCGAATCGTCTTACTTAGGATTCAGTCCAAAGGAAAGATTGCATATTGCTATTTTTTTTGTCGTTATTTTTTCTGGATCTTGGGAGTGAGTGAAAAACGTGGTATGTGTGTGTGTGTGTGTGTGTGTGTGTGTGTGTGTGTGTGTGTGTGTGTGTGTGTGTATAACCTCGCCCCGCCTCACCCTTTGGCCCCTCCCACGCTTCTTAAGTACACACACACACACACACACACACACACACACACACACACACACACACACACACACACACACACACACACACACATGCCACATAACATCCCACCTTAGTCTAGCATACCTCTCTTTTCCTCCTCCTCCTCCTCCTCCTCCTCCTCCTCTCAAACAAACAAACAAAAAATGAAAAATCAAATTCGACAACACGTATTCCTTTGAGATTTAGAGTTCGAGACCCAAATGTTTTTAGATAAGTAGTAGTAGCAGTAGTAGTAGCAGTAGTAGTAGTAGTAGTAGTAATATTGATAGTAGTAGTAGTAGTAGTAGTAGTAGCAGTAGTAGTAGTAGTAGCATTTATTTTCTTTCTTTTTTTTTTACACTAAAGGAAACAGCTCAAGGGTAAAAAAAATAAAAAAAAATAAAACACTAGTGAAAAAAAAGCCTGCAAATCCCTGCTTCTATAAACTCCTTTAAACATATATATTTGCATACTTATTGAAGAAAAGAGAGAGTAGGGAAGAATCAGAAAGGCAGAGAGAGAAAGAGAAAAACATGACGAACCTAACACTTACCTGTCTACTTCCCTACTTACCTGGCTACCTACCTACATACCAACCTACCTACCTGCCTACCGCGTGCCAGAGGAGGCGGGTGAATGCACTGGTTCAGATAGTTCCAATTCGGGTAATGTGTTTTGCAATCAGCTCTTCCGTCCATTAGCTCGCCTCCCCACACCTGTTTCCTGATATACTGCACTGCCGCCCTAATGTGTCCACCCCGGCGCGGCGAGGCTGTCCGGGAGTGCTGTTTTAAGCTCGTTGTCGTTGTCGTGGGTGCTGTTCGTGGTCGCTGTGGTCGTGTTCGGCGCCCAGGGAACGCCCCATTCTCGTCCGCTGAATTCCATCGGCCGTCTCTCTCTCTCTCTCCCGGTCTCCGTGTGTTGTGTTTCCTTGGGGAGTGTTCGTGTGTTTGATATGGAGTGAGGGACTGAGAGAGGCTGTGTAGGGGCTGTAATATGCTGGATTGGGTCTGTATGGGGCTGTATGTGGGCTAATAGACGCTGCAAGTGTTATGAACAGGGATGGACATGATGCTGAATTGAGTTTGGTTGTATTACGGGTAAGATAGGGCTGCTTAGGGACTGAAAAATGCTGTGTAGGGGCTGAGACGGGGCTGGAAAGAGATTGATGAGGCTATGTGAGTCTTGATCGAGGCTTAGAATGGTCTGAACAGGGTTGGGGAAAGGCTGAATTGAGTTTGAATATATAAGAGAGACAACAGGACTGGATAGGAAGTGAATGGGGCTATGTGAGGCTGTGAGGTTGGCCAGGAGTTGAATTGAGTCTAGATGCGCAAGGGGCTGAAAGGGGCTCGCCAGGGGACTGTACAGAGGCGGGCGCTGGCCAGGGCTCCCCGCCGCCGCCGCTGCTCCAGTTTAAACGAGGCAAATTGCGGTAATGCGGCCGTAAAGCGATCCGGTTTAAAGGCTCTAATATCAGGCCGGAACAAAACGCTTCAGGCGCTCTCCTCTTCATCTTCCTGCTGCTGCTGCTACAACCGCTGCTACTGCTCTCCCCGCTGATTATCCTCCTATACTGTTCTTCCTCCTCCTCCTCCTCCTCTTCTCCCTCTTCCTCCTCCTCCTCCTCCTCTTCTCCCCCTTCCTCCTCCTCCTCCTTTAGTCATAGTGAGAGAATCTTGCTCGCCTGGTCTGGGAATGTTCGCAATGGGACTCAATGGTCAGGTCGGCTCTTCCTGCTCTCCTCTCTCTCCCGCCGCGCCGTATGGAGGGCGTGGTGATCCCCTCCCGCTCTTCCTCCGGGGTGCTTAGAGTCGAGGGAGTGCGCGCCGTGGCCACCAGAGGGCTGCTTCCAGGGGCGTCGGGTCGTTTTGATTCTCCTTCGCCGCGATGTCACGTTCGGTGCTCGGAGTCAACGGAGGCAACAGTCGCGGTACTCAGCCACGCGCCGGACACCGCTGCTAACGAGGCGAGGGAGCGGCGGTGTGTGTGTGTGTGTGTGTGTGTGTGTGTGTGTGGACCTTCCGGCTGATTGCAAGGAGGCGCCCATTGTGTGTTTGTGTGTTTGTGTGTGTGAGCCAATTTGCCTTTGTAGTCTGACCTGCAGCTTCTGGCGGGGACACAGGTGGGGATGGGTGGGGGGGTGTATAGGTGAGTGTGTGTAGCAGGTGTAGAGTGCATCGGGTCAGTAGGTGGAGGCTGTCTTCCTTTTACCTTTCCTCCACTCTGTCTCTTCCCCCACTGTCACCCTTTGAAGACACAGATGTTGCGCCGACTAAACGAAACTTTCCAACTTTCCAACCTTTTGAAGACCTAACCAATCTCTCCCTTTCCCTCTCCCTCTCACCCTTTCCCTCCTACACTCCCCTAATGATGACCTCCCCTCCCTCCCTGTCCTTTCTCTCCCTATTACCATATCCTTCACTTCCTTCTTCCCATCCTCAGTATCTTCCTTCTTATCCTCCTCTTCCTCCTTGTTCACATCCTCCACCTACTCCCCTTATTTCCATCCTCTGTCTCTTCCTTCTTCTCCTCCTCCATCTCATTCCCATCCTCAATATCTTCCTTCTTTTCCTCCTCTTCCTCCTTGTTCCCGTCCTCCACCTACTTCCCCTTATTCCAATCCTCTATCCCTTCCTTCTTCTCATCCTCCATCTTCTTCCCATCCTCCACCTCCTCCTCCTCCTCCTCCTCCTCCTCCTCCTCCTCCTCCCTATCCTCATCATTGTCAACCAACACACAACCCGCGCGCCACGAAATCCAGGTTGACATAAACTTACCCATAATTTACCTTCCTATAATTTACATGAGACCAGTTGGGCGCCACGATTTATCATACGAAAGAGAGGGAGACAGAGAGAGAAGGAGGAGGAGGAGTAGGAAAAAAAGGGAGGGAGTGAGTGAGAGGGAGGGAGGCGCTGCAGTACAAGACAACAACCTTAGATCATCGTGTTCGGTCCTCGTATATAGACAACACGCCTCAAATTGTGATGTTTACATGCTCCCCCGCCTGATGCGTTGTGGCGAAGGTGTGGGATTGGAAGTTAAGTAGTGGTAATGGTCGTGGTGGTGGGGGGGGGAGGGGGGGAGGGGGCTGGAGAGGTGGATGGGGGAGTGTTCCTGGTGGTTGGTAGTGGGTGGTTATGGTGATGGTAATGGTGGTTTGAAGTGGAAATGGTGTTGATGTTTGGTGTAGTTGTGGTTGCTAATGGTGGTGGTGGTGGTGATGTAGGTTTTCTGGAGGAGGTGGAGGTGATGGTGGAGTAGGTAAGATGGAGATGGAAGTGGTGGTTTATTAGTGGTGTTGAAATAGATTAGACTTAGCTGATGGTGGTGATAGTGGTGGCGGTATGGTAACGTAAGGTAAGGTAAGATAAAGGCGATGGTTGGAAATGGAAATGTAGATTGTAGATGGAGGTGGAGGTGGTGGTGGTTAGCAGTGGGGGTGTTGATGTAGGTAAGGTAAAGGTGTACTAATGGTGGACTAGGTAAGGCAGGTAAGGTGGAGGCGAGAGCTGGAAGTGGTGGAGGTGTTTATGTTAGTGTAGCCAAACCGGTGATGGTGGTGGTGGTGTAGATGGAGGTGGAGGTGGTGGTGGTTAGCAGTGGTGTTGATGTAGGTAAGGTAAAGGTGTACTAATGGTGGAATAGGTAAGGCAGGTAAGGTGGAGGCGAGAGCTGGAAGTGGTGGAGGTGTTTATGTTAGTGTAGCAAAACCGGCGGGGGTCCCCATGTTTACCTTAACCCACCAACACCTTCCCTCACCCTTACCGCCACGCCCTTCGCAGTACTCGTGTGCAAGGGGCGGGGCGTCATGTAACTAACCCTCATGTAGTCGTGTAGCCCCCCAAGACGACCTCACCCCTTGTCGCTCCTTCCCTCGAGACGGCAAAATGCTGGGTGGTGGTACATGTCGTTTTGTCCATAATAACATCCACCTCCCATGAATAATGCAAACTTACCTGTACATCACGCGGCTCTTGACACAGGTGATTACTCTTGGACAGGTGAAGCAAACGAAGGAGGAGAAAGAGGAGGAGGAGGAGGGGGAGGAGGCAAGCTCACGAGACCCTTCCTTTCACCTCCTTCCTGCCTGCCTGCGTGTGATGACCGGGCCCGAAGCAGCTCATCATTAGGCAAAGGGGCAATTAAGAGTCGTAATTACTCGTCCACGCCCTCGTCTGTACGGTGTTTTCCTACCTGAGGGAGTGGCCTACCTGTCTCTCCGCCGGCAGGTAATCACGCCACAACCTCCCTTCTGCTGCTGCTTCCTCTTCTTCCTCCTCCTCCTCCTCCTTTTCCTCCCAGAGCGATGGTTAGAATGTTTGTTTATGAGAGAGAGAGAGAGAGAGAGAGAGAGAGAGAGAGAGAGAGAGAGAGAGAGAGAGAGAGAGAGAGAGAGAGAGAGAGAGAGAGAGAGAGAGAGACGCATAGAAGAATGAAGGAATAACCCAAAAAGATGATGAAAGATGCTGGGAAAGAAGACGGATACGAAAGAAGGAAAGGAGAGGGAAGGAGAGAATCAAGGGGTGGAAGAGGGAGAAGGAGGAAGAGGAAGAGGAAGAGGGAGAGGGAGGAGTGTGAACATAGCCAGGTGGTCAGGAGAATCATTTTAACCTGAGAAGGAAACGAAGGAGGAGGAGGAGGAAGAAGAAGAAGAGGAGGAGGAGGAGATGGAGAAGGTGCGGGAAAAGAATAACATATAATGGGCTAATAAATCTACCGGCAAAAGAGTGCAAAGGAAAGCGAAGAAATACTGGAGAGAGACGATAAGAACGAAGCATTGAGAACATCGCGGAGGAGGAGGAGGAAGAGGGAGGAACGAGGCAGGCAGGAGACGGGATGAGACGGCAGGAGTGACGTCACCCTCCCACCCATTATAAGCCAAAGCAAACATTAATTCAACCTTAACCAGACACACTCCTCGCCGCAGCCACTCAGCCGGTCAGTCAGCCAGTCACTCAATCAGCCAGTCAGTCAGTCAGGCATTCAGTCATCCATCCAGTCAGTCACCTAATCAAGTCAACCAGTCAGTCAGTTAGTCAGGCATTCGATCAACCTCCCAGTAAGTCAGTCACCTAGTCAGTCAACCCGTCAGTCAGTCATTTAGTCAGTCAGCCAGTTACCCAGCCACTTAACCTACCAGACAGTCATATCATCCAGTCAGTCAGCTTTCCAGTCAGTCATGGGGCACGCAGTCATCCTATCAGACAGTCATTCATACATATTACCAGTTAGTCAGTCAGCCAGTCAACCATTTAGTCATTGAACGAGTCAGTCATACAGTCAGTCAACCAGTCATTCACCCAGACAAGTATGCAGTCAGCCGGTCAGTCAGTCATACAGTCAGTCAACCAGTCATTCACCCAGACAAACCTACAGTCATTCAGCCAGTCAGCCAAACAGTCAGCCAATCAATCAACCATACAGTCAGCCAGTCACTCATTCATACAGTCACCCAGGCAGCCTTACATTCAGTCAGTTAGTCAGCCATAAGTCAGTCAGGCAGTCAGTCATTCAGTCAAACCTACAGTCAGTCAGTCATACTAGGAACCCAACCAATAGCTTCATCCACCTCCTATTTACCTTATGATCATCCTTCCACCTTCATTCCACCTGCCACCTGCTTGAGCTGATTACATATACACATGGCGTCGTCCACATCCACCTTTCACCCCCACCACCACCATCACCACCACTACCACCACCACCATTGCACGGAAACACGAAATTGGTGGGAATCTGCTGGACGTATTGGTGATTATGGTGACTGGTGGTGGTGGTGGTGGTGGTGGTGGTGCAGTGTGGGCGTGCGCTTCTCTGGGGATCACTTTTTGTGGGTGTGCGTTAGGTAGAGTGTGTGGGCGGGCGGTGGTGGTGGTGGTGGTGGTGGAGGTGAAGGGCGGGGGGGGGGGTACTGGCGCCACTCTTGCCCACTCAATGCGACACTCACCCCTCACCCCCCCCACTTTCCCTCCTCTCCTGCACCTCCTCTCCCCCCTCCTCTCCATCACCTCCTCTCTCCCTCATCTTCTCCAGCCTCACCAATGTCTCCTTACACACACACACACACACTCACACAGGCACACAGACACACACGCCACCCCACTCCCCCTCTCCCCCTAATCATCCGCCCCTCACCCCAGCTCCCCCGTAAATGCGATCTGGGTGTGCAGAATCCTTCCCCGGTGATATATGGGACGAAAGAAGAAGGAGAAAAGGAAGAAGACAGGAGAAGGAGGAGGAGGAGAAGGAGATTGAAGAAGGGAAGGAGAGGGAGGAGGAGAGGAAAGGAAGAAGAGCTAGAGAGGAGGAGGGGAAAGAGAAGGAGATGGAAGTGGAAGAAGGGAAGGAAGAAGAGAGAAAAGTAAAGAGAAAATGGAAGAAAACAAATAGAAAAAGAACAGAAAGAGAACTAAGAGAGAGAGAGAGAGAGAGAGAGAGAGAGAGGGCAGGTGAAGGAGATGGAAGAAGAGGAGGAGGAGGAGGAGAAGCTGGAAGAGAAGAGGAGGAGGAAGGGCAGAAGACAAAATCCCACATGCCTTCACAACGGCACGCGAGTAAAGAGAGAGAGAGAGAGAGAGAGAGAGAGAGAGAGAGAGAGAGAGAGAGAGAGAGAGAGAGAGAGAGAGAGAGAGAGAGAGAGACGCAAGGGTGGGGTACCAGGACCAGACAGAGGAACGTAAATTATATTTTAATAAAAAAAAGGGGGGAAGTCTAGAGTTTAAATTCAAAAGCTGCATAAATGTTGTGATAGGAGGCGGTGGAGAGGCCTCAGCCAGCCCTCGACGCGTCAGGCAAACGTCCATCTGTGGAGAGAAAAAAAAAAAAAAAAATCGCAGGAAAAATATGAAAAAGGAGGAGGAGGAAGAGGAGGAGGAGGAGGAGGAGGAGAGAAGAGTAAATAAATGAAGTAAGGAAGAATAATTTACCTCCACTGACAGCGAGCAGTCCTAGTCATGAGGTGTGTGTGTGCGTGTGTGTGTGTGTGTGTGTGTGTGTGTGTGCGTGTGTGTGTCCTTAATGATGCAGAACGAAGGAATAAAAGTGTGTGTATTTTACTTTGAAGTGTTTACAGCCCGCAGTGCACACTCACACACACACACACACACACACACACACACACACCCACACACACACACACACACACACACACACACACACGCTATTAAACAACAACAAGGGTTTACTTCTTAGGGTTGAGATTAAGAGGAGGAGGAGGAGGAGGAAGAGGAAGCAGGAAGAGGAAGAGGAGGAAGAGGAAGAGGAGAATGTGTTAGGGCTGTGTTGACTTCCCAGCTAAACGCACACACACGACCATCAAACACACACACACACACACACACACACGGTTCTGCTGACAGTGGGGGTGTATAATGTTACTCTCTCTCTCTCTCTCTCTCTCTCTCTCTCTCTCTCTCTCTCTCTCTCTCTCTCTCTCTCTCTCTCTCGTGTATTATTTTTCAAAACACTTCCCTTTCTCTTGCGTATTCCATTTCAATATTTTTTACCTTTTCCCCTTTTTTCTTATATTCAGGAGGTGTCAGAAATATGTGTGTGTGTGTGTGTGTGTGTGTGTGTGTGTGTGTGTGTGTGTGTGTGTGTGTGTGTGTAAGAGGAGAAGATGGGAAAGAAGAATTAGTTAATATATTCTTCTTACAGTATACATTTAATCTCACTCCTCTTCCTCCTCTTCTTCCTCCTCCTCTTCCTTCTCCTCCTCCTCCTCCTCCTCCTCCTTCAGTAGTTTCATTAAGACGTTCCCTTGGCAGTCAGACCACCGCGAGATACCTGCAGAGAGAGAGAGAGAGAGAGAGAGAGAGAGAGAGAGAGAGAGAGAGAGAGAGAGAGAGAGAGAAGACCTAAACATTACTAAGGCGCTGGGAACGTCACGGCTAGAGAAGGAAGAAGTGAGAGAAAAAATGAGAAAGGAATGAGAAGAGGAGGAGAAGAAGAAGGAGGAGGAGGAGGAAGAAGAGGGATGAAGGAGAACTGGACTTGGTATGTAATTTTCCACTAAAGGTCCGTGATGCTAGAGAGAGAGAGAGAGAGAGAGAGAGAGAGAGTCTTGTTTAGCTGTTGCAACTCTTGTACTATTTCAGAGAGGAGGATCTCTCTCTCTCTCTCGCTCTCTCTCTCTCTCTCTCTCTCTCTCCATGTGTGTGTGTGTGTGTGTGTGTGTGTGGGTAGCGGAGGAGACTGTGTGGGAAGGAGTAGGCGAGGAGATGAGGGTGGTTGCTCTTGTTGTTGTTGTTGTTGTTGTGGGCTGTACTAGTTTTTGCATGGTGGTGGTGGTGGTGGTGGTGGTGGTGAAGAAACGTAAACAACCAAATAAACAGTGTACTTTTTTAGCTAAATTACAACGGACGGAGATAACATGTAGAGATAAAAGGGAGGGAGAGAGGGAGGAAAGGGAGGGAGAGAGGGAGAGAAGGAGGGAGAGGGAAGATGATGGACATGACAACCGTGATAAAGACTCTACACCTCTCCCTTTTTCCTCCTCCTCCTCCTCCTCCTCCTCCTCCTCTTCCTCCCCGTTTTGAGTGGAGGGGAAGGAAAGAAGATACCGAGTGAGTTAGGGAGGAAAGAGGAAAAGTGCGGGAAAGAAAATACTCTCTCTCTCTCTCTCTCTCTCTCTCTCTCTCTCTCTCTCTCTCTCTCTCTCTCTCTCTCTCTCTCTCTCTCTCTTCTTCTTCGTCCCTTTCCTCCTCCTTGCAACATAAATATTAAACACTTAACTACAACAGGCTGAAGAAGAGGAGGAGGAGGAAGAGGAAGACGAAGAGGAGAAGCGGGAAACACCTCTCTCCTCTGTTTACAAAGAGCATCGTTGGAAGAGGCTGTGTGCTCCATCTCTCTCCTCTTCTTCTTTATCTTCCTCCTCCCCCTCCTCCTCCTCCTCCTCCTCCTCCTCCTCCTCCTCCTCCTCTTTCCTTCCACTCCTGTCCGTTCACTTTTCCTTTCATTCTCTCTCTCTCTCTCTCTCTCTCTCTCTCTCTCTCTCTCTCTCTCTCTCTCTCTCTCTCCTCTCTCTCTCTCTCTCTCTCTCTCTCTCTCTCTCTCTCTCTCTCTCTCTCTCTCTCTCTCTCTCACACACACACACACACCTTACCTCCGCTAACTTCTCCCCTCTTACCCTATTTCCCTTTCTCTCTCCCCTCTCTCCCTCTCTCACTACCTCCTTACCTCCCTCTTTCCCTCCGATCGATATTTCCCTCCTCACCCTCAGGAAGTTGAGCCTCCTCCTCCTCCTCCTCCTCCTCCTCCAGTATCTCTTCAGTGGTGTTGCGAGGACGATAAAGTTTCCTGATACTTGTGGCTCCGATTTTGCGAGTTTCCCCTGGCAGGCGGTGACGGCGGGGCCTCCTGCGGAAAGATACGACGAGAGAGAGAGAGAGAGAGAGAGAGAGAGAGAGAGAGAGAGAGAGAGAGAGAGAGAGACTGGGCAGAAGAGTGCTTGCAAAAGTTGAAGGTAAACAGAAGAATCCAATCTGTTCTTTTTCACGAGAGGCTGTTTGGTTGTGTGTGTGTGTGTGTGTGTGTGTGTGTGTGTGTGTATGAGAGAGAAAGAGAAAGAGATTGAGACGGAGACAGAGACACGAATGAAATTTAACTATACTTTGAAGAACCTCTGAAGGGCCAAACACATCGAAGGGACATTGAAGGCACTGATGGGAGGGGTAGGGAGCGATCGGGGTGACTTAGTGAACCAGGTGGATTGAGAGAGCGATAGACAGACAGACACAGACAAAGGCACACCAGATCCGTAGCGTTCTCCTTGATTACACCAGGTAAGCCAAGATTGCGTCCACGGCATTATATACAGGTTGTAATTAAGCTTCGCAGCGGTAATGGCGTATGCCCGGAACATACCTACCTGCCTCTCCGCCTCGCCCTCGTCTGCCTTACCTGGCGAGCGCTGGGGGGCGCGTCTCGCCGTCCAGGGAGCAGGTGAGGAAGCGTCCGACATTTCAAATTAAACCGAGAGCATCATTTCACGTTTAATCTTGAGAGAGAGCGATGCATTAGGACGTTTCACAATTGCACTTAAGTAAGGTGATGACTGTTTGGTGTTTGGTCGAGAGAGAAACATAAAGAGTGTGTTGCATCTGTGTTCATTGTGCATTTATATTAGAGAAATTTAAGGGAGTGTCATGTCACGTCTAATCTTATGAGAGCGCAGCATTGAAACGTTTCGCAATTGCACTTAAGTAAGGTGATGACTGTTTGGCGTTTGGTCGAGAGAGAAACATAAGAGTGGGTTGCATTTTTGTTCATTATGCATTTATATTAGAGAAATTTAAGGGAGTGTCATGTCACGTCTAATCTTGAGAGAGCGAAGCATTGGAATGTTTTGCAATTACACTGAAGGAAGAGGAATGAGATCACTGTTTGGCGTTTAATAAAGAGAAATATGAGACTGTTTTGCATGTGTTTTCGTATAAGCATTTATGTTATAGAAAATGAGTGGTTATTTCACGGTTAATCTTGAGAGAGAGCGAAGCATTTTAACGCTTTGCAATTCCGCTAAGGGAAGATAATGACTGTTTAGCTGTTGGAATATTGGAACGTTTTGCATCTGGTTTTTATGCATTTATAATAGAGAAATTTTAAAGAGTGTCATTTTACAGTTAATCTTGAGAGAGCGAAACATTAGAACCTCTCGCAATTACTTTAGAGGAAACAGAAGATCGTTGTTTTGCGTTTAATGAAGAGAAATATCAGAACGTTTTGCATTTATAATAGAGAAAGCCGAAGGAGCGTCATTTCACGTTTAATCTTGAGAGAGCGAGAAACATTAAAACCTTTCGCGATTGCACTGAAGGAAGAGAAGATGATTGTTTTGCGTTTAATCGAGAGAGAGAGAATGACACCAGAACGTTTTTTCATTTATAACAGAGAAGTTTAAAGGAGCGTCATTTCACGTTTAATCTTGTGAAAGCGAGAAGCATTAAAACCTTTCGCAATTGCACTGAAGGAAGAGAAGATGATTGTTTTGCGTTTAATCGAGAGAGCGAGAATAACACTAAAACGTTTTGCATTTACGTTAGAAGGAATGGAGTTTCGTTCCGTGTTAACTATGGAGAGGTGAACTTTCGTCTATTTCCGTTTCGTTCTCCGGGATATTGGACGTACGGAGAAACGGTGATATAGAGCGAAAGTGGAGTGCCGTGTATTGCGCTGCGCTATTAATCGAGAGAGAGGTCACGGAGAAAGAGATTAGATATTTATGTTCCGACGTGAAAAAAAAAATGTTCTAAAGCGATTTGCGTTTAAAATTGATATAGCTTTTTGACAACCGTGAAGTACTTTATACATTGCTTTTGACTTAATCGAGAAAGATGTCACGAAGAAGGAAATAAGGATTAGATTAGATTGTTCTGTTCCGACGTGAAAAAAAAGTGTTCTGAAGCGAGTAAGAAGGATTTGCGTTTAATATAGCTTTTTGACAGTCTTGAAGTGCTTTGTCCATCGCTTCTAACTTAATCGGGAGAGAAGTCACGGAAAAAAAAGTTGTTCTGATCGGACGTGAAAAAAAAAAAAATGTGTTCTGAAGCGAATAAGAAGGATTTGTGTTTAATATAACTTTTTGACAGCCCTGAAATGCTTTGTCTATCGCCTCTGACTAAATAGGGAGAGAAATCACGGAAAAAAAGTATTGGAATATGTATTTTCCTTCAAGTAAACAAGGCGTAGAAAGAAAGTGTTATAAAGGGAAGACAATGAATTTACGTTCGATAGATCTTATTAAGTCTACCGTAAAGTGCTTTGAATATCGTTTTCTATTTAATTGGCAGAGAAGTGAGGGAGAGGAGTGTTAGAATATTGTGTTTTTTTCCTCGGATATGTAGAAAGAAGCGAATGCGAAGAAGGATTTACGTTTGATGTATCTTGTTTAGGCGACCATTAAGTGTTGTATATCATCTTGCAATTTCAACGAGAGAGAACGGAGGTAAAAACTTATTAGAAATTTCTGTAGTTTTCTTCTGGTAACGTAAAAAGAATTTGTTATAAGCGAAGACGAAGGATTAACATTTGATATAACTTATTTAGTATGTATCTTAATTTGCCTATCGTTTTTACATTCAATCGAGAGAGAAGTGAGAGAGAAAAGGATTAGAATGTCCTTTATTTTTCTCCAAAGTACTTAAAACGTAGAACGAAGCGAGGACGAAGATTTTGCGTTTGGTATATCTAATTTTGACCATCATTAAGTGTTTCCTATATCGCATTTAATCTATAGAGAAGCGAGAAAAAAAAATAAGATGTTATGTATTTCCCTCCAAGTATACAAGACGTAGAAAAAAAAACATGAATCGTGGACGAAAAATTAACGTTGGATAGAGAGAGAGAGAGAGAGAGAGAGAGAGAGAGAGAGAGAGAGAGAGAGAGAGAGAGAGAGAGAGAGAGAGAGAGAGAGAGAGAGAGAGAAGCAGAAAAGAATGAGGATGTTCAGTATTTTTCTTCAAGCAAATAATTTCATCGAGTGAGTAGTTTAATGGAGAGAGAACTGAGAGAGGGGGAAAGGAAGAGCAGCATTAGCGCGGCGATATGAAGCTTGGTCCTGCGTAATGTTCTACTTAGGCAAGACGAGGCACTAATGACACGCTAATAGGGCGAGGGTCAAGTGTCTTCAGCCGTGTAGTATTAAGGGACGATTCGCACTCAGAGTCGTCGAGGTGAGGGTCGTTCGAGTCGTCCCTCCTCCTCCCTCTCCCACCCTGTCGTTCATGTCCTCCTTCCCTCTCCCACCCTGTCGTTCATGTCCTCCTTCCCTCTCCCACCCTGTCGTTCATGTCGTCACCCCCCTTCCCCTACCTGTCGTTCCTCGTTCAGTTGCTTTAGGAATGTTTTAGCCAATTGTCGTGTTTCTGTACTATCGCTTGGTTGATCTCTTTGTAGGAGTTATTTTCGCGTTGATGCAATTTTCGTTCGTATCTCTATTATCATTTTGTTCCTCTATTTTTTTTTCCTTTGTGTTATGTTGCTATTTATTTCCTTCGTTGTCAATTTTTCGTTCATCTGATGTTGAGTACTTCAGGTTTTCTCCGTTCTTTTTTTTTTTTCTTTAAGCATTTTTTTTTTCCTCTTTGTTTCCTATACGTCTTAATCTACCTCGTATTTCATCGTTCAAGGAATATATATCGTTGTAGTTCCTTTTCTTTTTCTTTTATTTCTATTTCTTTTAACTTTTTTTTCTCTTTGTGTCCTATACGTCTTAATCTACTTCGTATTTCATCGTTCAAGGAATATATATCGTTGTAGTTCCTTTTCTTTTTCTTTTATTTCTATTTCTTTTAACTTTTTTTTCTCTTTGTTTCCTATACGTCTTAATCTACTTCGTATTTCATCGTTCAAGGAATATATATCATTGTAGTTCCTTTTTTTCTTTGCTACAATCTTTCGCTCATCGCTGTTTAGTCACGCTTCATATATCGTCGTTTTCAAGCGCCATCACCTCAAGAAATCGTTATCATTGAAGCTGTTTTTCTCGTCGTTTCAATCTTCTCGTCTGTCATCTCTGTTTAGTTCTTCACATATCTTCTTTGTACTCTTTCTACTTCATATATAATCGTTTTCAAGCACCATAACCTCAAGAAAGTCATCATCTTAGCTATTTTTCTCCTCGCTACGGTCTATCGTTCTTCCATTTTCTTCTTCTCTTTCCACCTCGTATATAGCAACATTTCCAGGTACCATGATCTCAAGAAACAGTTATCATGGGAGCTTTCTTCTTCTTTACAATCTTCCCCTCATCTGTTTCCTTTCTCTACTCTTTCTTAGCCTTTTTTCTCCTCGCCACAGTCTATCGTTCTTCCATTTTCTTCTTCACTTTCCACCTCGTATATACCAACATTTCCAGGTACCATGATCTCAAGAAATGGTTATCATGGTGTCTCTCTTATTTACAGTCTTACGCTCACCTGTTTCCTTTCTCTACTCTTTCTCCCTCGTATATATCAACATTTCCCGGCCCCAGGAGCTCGACCAACAGCCCCCGCCCATTACCGCGTCTTGCAGCGTATCTGGTATCAAATTTATATAAGTGCAGATGGGTAATGCGAAATGGCCGGCAATGGCGTAGCGAAACACGTAATTTGTAGCTTAGTGCGGTACTTGGGTATAGTTAATAACCTCTGATAATTGCTCTCCTTAATTATATGAGACGCCACACGGCTCAACAACTCTCTTAGCCAAGGTGGTGGTCAGAGCTCTCCCGACCCTCCCACCCGCCCTTGCCCGCCACTCCCTTCCTCCTCTCTCCTCTCTCTTCCTCCTCTCCTTTATTATGTTTTTGCTCGTACCTCCTGACACCTTCCTCCTGTGAACGCGAAGCTGGGTCCTCCGTTTTCATTTACGCTTTTTCTTACGCTCCCTCCTCCTCCTCCTCCTCCTCCTCCTCCTCCTCCTGTTCTCATCTTCATAATCCACGCCAATATATATCATAACCCACTTTCGCCAAGTTTATAGACTCCCCTTCCTTCCTCCATCGTATTGGGAGGGTCGAGGAAGACGAGATTGGAGAGGAGGAGGGAAGGGATAGATTTGCTCAGGAAGGGAGGGAGGGAGGGAGGGAGGGATGCAAGGGGAGGATACTAAGGGAATGGTATCGAAGGGTATGAAGGAAGATGGGAATTTCTCGAAGCCATGTTTAGATCAGGCCTCGTTGCGGGCTTGGGCGGGTCTGTCGTGGTGGATTTGGGCGGGACTTGGGCGGTTTAGATGACATGGGACCCTCTCGGTAAGGCGTCGCCCCTCCCCGCCCACGAGCTTTATCGCCAACACCTCCAAACCGCGCCTGGAAATCGGAATAATAATCGTCCTTTAGAAGAAGAGGTCTTTGGGGATGACATAAGCTCGGTGTCCAGCGTGAGTTAGGGAGGACTGAGAATGTGTTTGTCTCCTCGGCTCTCCGTCTCTCTTTCTTAGGGTGTGGGAGGAGGAGAAGACGAAGGAGGAGGAGAAGGAGGTAGATTAGGAGAAGAAAGATGGGGGGATGGCTAAAGAGGAGAAGGGGTAGTAAGAAGAGAGATTTGAAGAGCAAGCAGACGAAAGAAGAGAAGAGGGAAGATTAGAAGTAGAGGAGGAGGAGGAGGACGAGGACGAGGATTAGGAGAAGAAAGATGGAGGTGGAAGGTAGAGGAGGAGGAGGAGGAGAAGGGACAAGGAGAGATTTGAAGGACAAGCAGACGAAGGAAGAGAAGGAGGAGGAGGAGGAGGAGGAGAAAATTAGAAGTAAAGAGATTGAGGAGGATAGCAGAAAAGAGGCAAGAAGAGGGGAGCGAGATTCGGAAGATAAAAAAACAACACCAACGACAAAAATATATACACAAGAAGAGACAGGCAGAGAGAGAGAGAGAGGAATGTAAATTATAAAAGTACGTAAATGAATGCAAATAAGAAAGGAGGAAGAATAGATAACCAAAATTATATATATTCTTCAACACCCAAACCTGTACGTTAAGGGATCCTGTTTGGTTTTATCTCTCGCTTTTTTTTTTTTCTTTTTTTCTTTTTTTTTTTCCTCAACAACCAGCGTCTTAACAGTTGTCTTTGCGTCGTTGTCTCTCCTGTTTTCTTTTTTTTTATTTTTTTTTCCGAGTCACTTAATGAAGTTGTCTCTCTCCACCTGTCCTTCTAACATCCAGTGTCAATAGCTATCGTTGTGTGTTTGTTTGTTCCTCTGTTCTCTTGTATTTTCTTTCTTTTAAGTGCACTGATCAAGCTGTTTCTAGTCTTCCTTTTAGAACCTTGTGCCTCCTACCATTTCTTTCTGTGTTTCTTTCTCTCTTTTTTGTATATTTCCTAAACAAGCTGAGTCCTTGCGTCCTTATCACTCCTTTTACTTTTTTTATTTTCTGCCCTTTTTTTAAGCGTAATAATGAAGTTTTGTCTCTAGCTGTCCTTTTATAACCTTGTGTGTATCCTACTGTCTTTCTTTCGTTCTGTTTTTTTCCTTTTTTTCTTACTTGTCCAGCATCATCTCCCCCAGCAGGACATTTTTTTTTATTCTTTTTTTCCTTTCTTTATTTCATCCTCTCTTATGTGTCCCAACCTTGTGTCTCCTACAGTTTTATTTTCTTCCTCTCCTTTCTTTATTCCTTCCTCTTGTCTTATTTGTTCAAAGTTGTCTCCACTACGTTCATTATTATTCTCCCTGTCCTTCCTTGATTTCATCCTTTCCTTATTTGTCCAAACCTTGTGTCCTCCTCAGCTTCTTTTATTTTCTTTCTGCCTTTTCTTTATTCTTTTCCTCTCCTCATATCCAACCTTGTGTTCTCTACAATGTCTTTTTTTCTCACACTCCCTTTCTTTACCTTCATTTTTTCTGCCTCTCTTCCTGTGTGTCCCAACCAAGCGTCGTCTCTTTCAGTTCTGCGGGATGACTTCAGGGTGCAGCCGCAGGCGACGCGCGTGGCCGAGGGAGAGACAGCCTTGCTCGAGTGTCAGCCTCCGAGGGGGAACCCGGAGCCTGTTGTGTCTTGGGAGAAGGATGGCGTGCCCCTCGACCCCGCCACACAGCACAGGTAAGTCACGCCCCCACACACCTGTCGATGCTTGATTGATTCGCCTATTCACCGTAGCTGTGCCGCGACCCTTGCCCTGAGTAGGTGTGTTGGAAGGCCTCTCACCCTCCTGTACTTCATCTATTCATTGCCTCAGAAGTAGATGTGTTGTGGGAGATATATTACTTAAGATTGTCACACCTTTTCCTTCATCCTTTCAGCACACAAAGACAAGGTTAGTTAGTCATCATCTCACCCTCCTTTACTTCACTTCCTCTCTTCATTACCTCAGAAGTAGATGTCTTATAGGAGATATATTACTTAAGATTGTCACACCTTTTCCTTCATCCTTTCAGCACACAAAGACAAGGTTAGTTAGTCATCATCTCACCCTCCTATACTTCACTTCCTCTCTTCATTACCTCAGAAGTAGATGTGTTTTGTGGGAGATATATTACTTAAGATTGTCACACCTTTTCCTTCATCCTTTCAGCACACAAAGAGAAGGTTAGTTAGTCATCATCTCACCCTCCTGTACTTCACTTCCTCTCTTCATTACCTCAGAAGTAGATGTGTTTTGTGGGAGATATTTTACTTAAGATTGTCACACCTTTTCCTTCATCCTTTCAGCACACAAAGAGAAGGTTAGTTAGTCATCATCTCACCCTCCTGTACTTCAATCCCTCTCTTCATTACCTCAGAAGTAGATGTTTTATGGGAGATATATTACTTAAGACTGTCACCTTTTCCTTCATCCTTTCAGCACACAAAGAGAAGGTTAGTCATCATCTCACCCTCCTGTACTTCACTTCCTCTCTTCATTACCTCAGAAGTAGATGTGTTTTGTGGGAGATATATTACTTAAGACTGTCACCTTTTCCTTCATCCTTTCAGCGCACAAAGAGAAGGTTAGTTAGTCATCATCTCACCCTCCTTTACTTCAATCCCTCTCTTCATTACCTCAGACGTAGATGTTTTATGGGGGATTTGTTACCCTGGTTTGATTTTTCTCTCCGCACCACCTGTCCCTTTACCTCAACCTTGTCCTACCCAAAAAATAGGTTTGTTAGTGATGTTTCTCTAGATTGCTTCACCCCTTTCCCTACCCTTTTCTTGACCTCAGCCTTTCAGTACCCAAAGAGCAAGCTTGTTAGCCATCATCTCAATCTCTTGTAGTCCAATTCATTCCTCACCATCTCGGAAGTTAGTTTGCTGCAAGATACCTTACTCCACACTCCATCCAAGCTCTCCATCATATGTATTAGGAATGTGGAGGTGAAGGAAGTGGTTTCTTACTCCCTCCACCGCCTTAGGGAGTGTACGTGTGTTTGTGTGTTTGCGTGGGTGGGGGGCACGGAGGGTGAGGGTCAGAGTGGGAGTCCTACTGGCCCTGTCCTTGTGGGGCGGCCTTGGCGGGGGTCATCAAGGTATGTTAATGTAGCGGTGGGGGGCCTTGTCCAACACGCCCCCGCCGCCTCACGATGGAGCCCTAATGTAGAGGTCACGATACTGGCGTTTGGGGGAGGGCGTGAGGGCATGCTGGCTCCTGTGTGTGTGTGTGTGTGTGTGTGTGTGTGTGTCATAGGGGACATGTCTGTGTCCTGCATGTCTTTGTGTTTCGTTGTTTATGTATGTTTCTCTTCTTGCGGCTTCTTGTTGTTGCGTGTGTTTGTCTGTCTCGTCTTGCCACGTTGTGCTTGTCTGTCGTCCCCTCGCCTTCCTCCACCTGGTACTAATGGGCCGTGGCGCTGCAGGTACCGCGTGGTGGACGGCGGCAGTCTGGTGATCAGCGGGGTGCGCGTGTCGGACTCCGGCGAGTACGTCTGCCGCGCCAGGAACGTCTTTGGCCAGAGGGAGTCGGCGCCCGCGACCCTCACCGTCCTGGGTAAGTCCCCGCACCACACCCTTCACGGTCGCCTAAGCAGCACACATATACCGCATAGACACACCCTACTACTACTATTACTACCACCACCACTACTACTACTACTACTACTACTACTACTACTACTACCAGCTAACGAGTCACTCCCCGCAGTGTCCCCCCACCTGGTGTCTTCCTCCGGCACGGTAACGGGCGCCGCCGGGGCCACGGTGGAGCTGGTGTGTCGTGTCGGGGGAGATCCGCCCCCCGAGGTGTTCTGGCGACGCGTGGATCCCCCCGGGGACCTGCCGCTGGGAAGGATGGCGCTGGAGGAGAGCAGTCAGGTGCTGAGGATCCATCACGTCGCCCCCGAGGACCAGGGCGTGTACTCCTGCCAGGCCGAGAACCCAGTGGGCTCCGTGGCCGCCAACATCACCCTTAACGTGCACTGTGAGTGTGTGTGTGTTTGTGTGTGTGTGTGTGTGTGTGTGTAAGAAATTTTCTGTATTTGCTGTTATGTTGCTGGCTTAATTTTTTTACTGTTTGTGAGGAAACTGATGAGCTACATATATGAAAAATGCATTATTCAGGCGAGTTTTGTTTACGTAAACAATGACGAATATTATCATACGTAGGGAGTGTGTGCGTGTGTTTATTTGTTTGTGTGTGTGTGTGTGTGTGTGTGTGTGTGTGTGTGTGTGTGTGTGTCCCCTAACGGAGGCGTCCCCGCAGCCCGTCCCTTTATCACCGTCATGCCGCGGGACGCGCGGGTCGGCATCAACGGGACGGCGTCCTTTGAGTGCGTCACGTCAGGGTCGCCGCCGCCCACCACCTACTGGACGCATGAGGGCTCCGGCAACGTTGTGGGCTCCGGGCAGACATGGGGCGGCGGCCGCTGGTCCGTGGACGCCAACAACACGCTGACCATCCGCGGGGTGAAGCGGGATGACCAAGGCTACTACGTGTGCTCGGCCGTGGGCGTGGCGGGCTCAGCGCTGGTCCGCGCTCACCTGGAGGTGCAGGACCTGTCTGACCTGCCGCCGCCCATCATTGCTCTCGGCGCCTCCAACCAGACGCTCCCGGTGGCCACAGAGGGCGAGATGCCATGCGAGGCGCGGGGCACACCGGAGCCCACCGTGGTGTGGGAACGAGCTGGGAAGCACATCCAGCCCGACGAGCGTACAACCATCACGCCGCTGGGCACCCTCAGGATCGAGAGTGAGTATTATGTTGTGGAGTGACCCGCCTGATGCAGTCGTAAGTAGGATATCACTGTGACCACTTGGATAGAGGAGTGGCTTCCGGTCATGGCGGTCGTGGGTTCCATCCCCAATGCCGGAATCATTTGTTTCCTCCTTTCTGGGTCTGGATCAATTTATCGTATGCTTTGTGACAAGCAGATGTCATGAAAATATTGTGAAAGTGATATTTTGTCAATACAGCTGGTGGTAGAAGCAGCGGTGCAGTGCCTCAAAGTGGGCATGGGCGACACTAATGACTTCTTCCTCCTGCAGACCTCAAGATGTCAGACACGGACGTGTACACCTGCCTGGCCAAGTCCGAGGCAGGTGAGACCACATGGACGGCCTCGCTGGTCGTTGCCAAGCCCACCAACCCCAACGTGGCTTTCTTCAAGATTCCAGATGAGGGCACTCTGCCAGAGGCCCCCGGACAGGTAACAGTGCTGGGTGTCAACACGACAGCTGTGTCACTTGGGTGGCGGCGGGGGCGTCCAGGGCTGTCGTCCCTCTTGGGTTATACCGTCCAGATGTGGAGCCCAGATATTCGCGGTGCCTGGACCATCGCTTCCACCCAGCAGACCGCCACTACCAGCCACACGCCCACGCCAGTCTCCCTCACTGTCACAGACCTGCGACCAGAAACTCGCTACATATTTGTAGTCCGTGCAAGAAATTCTCATGGCGTGTCGCGTCCCTCGCCTGTCACACACACAGTCCAGACACTAGCCCAGGGAGCGGGTGGGGCACCACCCCTGCACGACATCCGGGCACGCCTGTCTCAGCCCGTCGTTCGCCTGGTCAGCGTCGAGCCAGCCTCTGCAGCCTCTCTCAGACTCACGTGGCAACTCCTGGTAGATGCAGACCTCCTGGAGGGCGTGTATGTGCGGTACCGGCCGCTAGAGACACAGCACGGCGGCCCTGCAGGTGGTTTGAGCGTGGAGACAGTCCCCCTGCATGGCGACGGGCCACCACCCACCTCACATGTGGTGGGAAACCTGCGCCCCGCAACCTGGTATGAACTGTTTGTGGTGCCCTTCTACCGCACAGTGGAGGGTCAACCCACCGCTGCTGTCCGAGACACCACCCTGGAGGCAGCCCCGGCAGTGCCTCCCCACGGCCTCCACTATTCGTACATCAACGCCTCCACCGTCCGCATCACATGGGACCCCATCCCCTCACACTCCTCCAATGGCCGCATCACCGGCTACAACCTGCAGGTGAGTGACACTCATCCATGTGCCCTGCTTCACGTAGCCTGGCAGCCGCAGGTTGTCTGGACTCTATTGAGCACCCTTTTCCACCCCACCCCCTCTAATGTAACATAAACTCACTTGTCTCCTTCAGGTTGTCAACTCTCAGAACCACAGTCAAATACTGGTGAACACGACGGTGAACGGCACATGGACACTAGTGTCTGGCCTGGCAGCGGGCACCACCTACCTAGTGACCCTGCGAGGCGTGACTGCCCGCGGCACCGGACCAACATCACCACCCCTCAACCTCACTCTGCCCCCGGGGACTGTCTCCTCCCATCCGCCGGACATCAAGGAGTCTTCACCCTTCGACAACAACACTTACCTCATCGTTGGCATCTCCGTGGCCGCCGCTGTGCTCTTTGCCGCCCTCGCCGCCACTGTCTTCTGCATTTACCGGCGCCGCCAGAGCACCAAGTGTCCGCAGTACTACAGTAAAGGTGAGTCCTTGACACTACCCCTCATACCCGTGACATTGTAATGTGTATATTATAATGTACATGTGAATGTGTGAATGTATGTTGTAATGCCATGGCACAGCGGCGCCAGGACATTACACGTAGACGCTACGTTGTGCTTAGGAGGTGCTCCTTGCCGTGGGAACGGTGTTGATTCAGCAAGCCTGGTGCCCCGGCCCGCTCCTGCGCCGGGAGAAGCCGGCAGATATTAGCGGGTGGCGGGCGAGAGCAGAGGACTTCTCGGGGTGTGCGTACGACTTACGACTCGTCCACAAAATCCTGTAACTATTTTGTAAGACTGTTAATATAGCTAAAAAGCCAATTTAACTGTTTCATCAACCAGAGAGAGAGAGAGAGTAAATTAAGTGAACTCAAAGTGAACTTAATGGCTCCGCTCGGCCAACACATAATACACCTCACTTAAGTAAAGGCTGTTGTGTTGTCTCAACCACTTCGATCAACTGGAGAACGCAGGCAATGGTACACTGGACCTGACGTGAGATAACAGTTCGTGCTTTAAACATAAACACTTAAAAACAGCTAACAAAAAGGCTAACAACATTCCTGCCACACCATACCATGCCATACGGGCTGACAATGTTTTTCTTTCCTGCAGGAGGCGAGACAAGTGGGCCATGGTCTGAGTACCCTGGTTGTTGGGGGGAGAGTGGAGTGGGCGTGGGTGTGACGGGCACGATGTACACAGACGTGGGCAGTCACGGCGTGCCCATCACCCAGCTGTACCACCGCCCGCCAGCCCCGGCTTCCAGCAAGAGTGGCTATGAGGGGCGGCAGCCGGAGGACGTGTACGAGGACCCAGATGGACTTAGACTAGTGTCCTTCGGCACCCACATCGACCCAAGGTAAGCTGACCATAAGGCGGTAATTAGTGTGTTTGTAACCTCATTTGTTTTCCATCTACGTCACCTCCTCTTTGCTAACTTCTAAGGAATAACATCTTTGCCTTCAGGTGTATGTCCCCCGAGCCCACGCCACCACGCCACTCATCCGTGACATCTTCCGGGCCCTGAAGCACTCGCCTGCCACCCAACATCCCTGTGCGTCCCGGTCCGTCCCCGCTGCCTGGCAAGCCACCCTCCGAGGACTCCTGTGCCAAGACTATGTCCAGCGATCACAGCGGTGGCCAGGGCAGCACACGCTCGCACAACTTCAACACTCAGCCGGAGAAAGGTGAGGATGTGCCCCTTAATAGTTGTGCATCTCCCTCACTTCATTGTCTCATTAATTATCATGGCTGTTCAGTAAGCCACTAATAAACCCTCCCATTTGCAGGCTCCCTCACTGGCCCGGTGCTTCAGTTCCCTCCACCTCCCCCGCCACCCATCCAGGGCGGAGAGCAGTCCAGCGACAACACCCTCGCCTCCACTGGAAGTCGTGGACACTCCCCATCAACGAGGCTTCTGCTGCAGCAGCTGCCCTACGGAGGATCCTCCTCTGGAGGGTCTCACAGGTCTCATGGCAGCCCCCTCCTTGGCCCCCGGCCTCCCAGGTCCAACCTTCGTGCCCCGCCCTCGCCACTCGCCGGCCAGGGCATCGGGGACTACGAGGTACGGATGATGAACTTGCGGGGCCACGGGGGCGCCGAGGGCGAGGACCCACGCTACCGCGCCGAGCGCTGCCTTGAGGACAGGCCGATGGGCAACAACATCCCCGAGGAGACCAGCGATGTGGAATGGTACTCACAACCGCTGTTGAACGGCCGCACCTCGCCACAGTCCTCCACCCTAGGCGACGCCGAGTCCGAGGACGAGTCTCGCTGCTCCTCAGGGGAGTCCTGCTGCTCGGCTGACCACCCTCTATCTCACGCCCAGGATCTCAACTGGGCTGACGCGCTACGGGCAGCCGGTGAGGGCAGGTGGGGGCGCGGTGGGTCCTTCTGCAGCACCGACGAGAGCACGTACGCTGGCAGCCAGACTCTGCACACTCGCCCGCCACGCCCACCCTGCCCTAAGAAGCACAAACCCCGCCCACAGTACAATCACCACGCCCACTTGGACTCCCACGCGTCCGTGACCTCGCCGCTAGTGTAGGCCACGCAGCGTGCCCCAGACAGAGTTGTGAATAGTTGTTGTTGCCCCGAGATGTGTCCCTGACTTGTACATAAGATGTATTTTATTACAGTGAACGCTAGTCCATGACTCATCATCACCGCGCTTAGTGCTTGAAATACGATTTTTGTTGTCGCTGCGGCAACACACAGACAACTTAGTGGCCTTCTGTTCCTGTGCTCGTCCCGATGGTGACACCCCAAGAAGATTTCCCTGCGGAGCAGACTGGCAGCCGCCGCACAAGTCTTCAGCTCAGAGCTTTATTGTCTCCTGCAGAACATTGTGTCTCGGTGCGCGTGAGAGAGAAAGAGAAAGAACAAGCCAGTGTACATACCACGACCTGTGTATAAACAGTTCATGCCCCACCGCCGTTCCCGAGGCTCACCACTGTTCTCTATGTCTCAAAAAAATCACAAAAAAATGACAGTGGCATCATCATTGTAACCATGTGTCCCTGCCTCACGCCCTCAGTTGCGTGCGTCATGCCGGCCGCTCTGAGGAGGAGTGGGCGCAGTATAGTCAGTGTTCCACTCCAGCGTCATGGTGCTTCGTGTTGCTTTCCTCGTGCGAGTCGCTGCCGCCGCCCCTCGCCGCCGCCGCGAGGGGCGATGACCCAGCGGCGCCACCGAACACTTGCCTGACTCCTCTTTGTGTTTCATGTGTCACCGATTTCATAATAAGGTGCTCTCAGTGTTCACCATTTCGCCTTGTTGAAGGAAAGAGGATGACCCAGGGCGGGGCGGGAGAGAGGGAGGCGCGGTGCCCAACAGCCTGGTGCTCGTGGCTGCCCGGTGGGTGACCCACGGCGAGAAGCGGATCGCCGTTGTCATACGTCCAAGGCGGAGGTGCAGTGAAGCCTAACCTCACGACCCTGTTAACAAAGACAGAAAGAATGTTTTTTTGGAGAGGCAGAACCACACGGGCGGTGGTCGCCTGAGAGGAGAGGTGAGAGGCGACTCTGGGTTGTGAATCATGAGACGAGTTGTCTTCGGAAAGCGGAAAGTCGGTGCTTATATACAAAAACAAAACGAAATGTCTTTGTAAAGCCGAAACCCGGTGCTGCATATAGTAATAACTTGTATTTTGCTCATTTAAGAACGAGACGAATTGTCTTTGGGAAGCTGAAAGTCGGTGCTTCTTATAGTAATAACATACTTTGCTCATATAAGAACAAGAGAGGATGACGTAAACAATAGAGCGGGTGGCGGGATGCCCGGCGTGTGTGGCGGGGCGCTGCCACCCACCACGCCGTGCACCCCTCGCCTGCTCTTACTTTCTTTAACGACTCCTGCCCCGCCCTGCCCCGCCCCGCCCTTATGCCCCTACAGCCGTGCACTCCCTAGCTCACCGCGGATCCCTGTGCCAGCACGCCGGCGCGCACTCCGGTGTGGGCCAGCCTGCCAGCGTCCTGCCCGAGGCCCCGCCGCGCCGGCCGTCACACGCGTTCACTTTAATCATCTGATATTCAGACCTTCATCTGTGATACGAGATTAGTCAGTGTCTCATGGCGTCTGGGGGGCACACCACGACCCCGCGCCCGCCACCGCGGCGCCCCGGGGTCCGGCTCTCCCCGCCGCCATGACTAATTAGCTGCCCGCGTGCTTGTCCCCCGCCCCGCCGCCCCAGGTGAGCCGCCACCCACGCCCCGCCCCGCCAGGTGCTGCCGCTGCCGCCCCGCCGCCGCTCACGCTCTCAAAGCTGTTTCGGCGTTTGTGTATTTGAATGTAAATCGCTGTTTTTAATCGTTTCTGCACATTTATTATTGTATGAACTTTAAATTTCTGTACACACTGTCCGCACGCCGGCGGCCGGGAGCATCACGCGCACCAAGGCTTCGCCAGACCATCTATTTTTGCAGGTTTAGTCGACGCTGGACGCGTCGGCCGCCGGCCCCGCGGCTCGGTGCTGCCGCCGCGAGTCGCCTGTACAAAGGTATTTTTAGTCAGTTTGTATAGAATAATTGAGAGTTTTATAAATAAAAACTTAAATTGCCTGCGTGTATTTTTACCCTAACGAGAATGAGAATCTGTTAAAGTGCGAATGCTTTATTTGTAAATGTGTTGGGAACTGTTATTTTATACAGGGTGTGGCGCGGCAGTGATTACGCCGCACATGAAAGGGATGGGGGGGGCGACCCCTGTGTGTGAGGGTCCCCCGCTGAGCCGCTGAGGGCGCGATGCAAGGCGTGAGTTATGGTCGCATTAGTGTAATGGCCAGTTACACAAAACATACGTGTGTTGTCAGGGTGAGTCAGGATTCATTTGCGAATAAACACTGTAATTAGATTCAACAGGTTCATCAAACCATAGGGAAATAAATCAAATTACAGGCTTTGTACCATTCACACTAATACAACGCTTTCAGCACTAAAGCACGGTGTTCACACCATGATCACACTTATAAAGTACACTTACAAAAATTACGAAACAGCCAAAAATCTATGAGTCTACACTGGATGCTTCAGGGTTCGAACAAACTCGAACGAATGATTAATTTACGGCGACACCCGCGGCGGCCGGCAAAAATAGGGCAGTGTTGGTCCAGTCGTGGGTGGCGGAGGGTGTGCTGCTCCTCTCCCCGGGCCCTGCCGCGCCTCCGTCAGCAGTGCCGGGAACGTGTCGCCGAGGAGGCTGCAGTGCATACCTGGAGGAGCCTCGGAGACTTGGCAAGTGTGACGGAGGGCCGACAGAGGGACACATGGAGAGGTGAGGGCACCGGAATAGAGGAACAACGCACTTGTATGCCCCCCCCCCCATCCCTTCTCTCCCTCTGTCACCCCATCCCTTCTCCCTCCTCACCTCCCCTCCTCCTCCTCCCTCCCCTGTATCTCCTCTCCGCCCTCATCCCCATACCTCATCTTCCTCCCTCCCCTGTATTTCCTCTTTCCCCCCGTAACTACGCTTCCCCTCTCCCACCCGCCCCGGCCCTCTTTCTCCTCCTTCCCACCGTACCTCCATTTTCTCCCTCCCTCTCCCCGTAGCTCTTCTTCCTCCTTCTCCCTCATTATTCACGACCCACCCCCTCCCATTTACCACCCAAAAAAGTTACCATGTCCCAAAAACTAAGAAATATCAAAATTACAACGCCAGTGATTCTTAACAGTAGCCAACCGCATGCCACAATGTTAAGTACAAGAAAAGCGAAAGGGCCAATAGAGTTCAGTAGTACGCCAACCAATGTCAGTCAGCAGTTCCTTTGCTTTAGATAGTGAATAATAAGTGTCAATGAATAGGAATGAATACCTGGTCTCTTTCCATCTATCTTTATATTTATCTACTTGCTCTTTCTCTCTACGTTTGTCTCTCTTTCAGTTACGTTCATATTTGTCCCTCTTATATTCTTCTCTTTTCCTTACTTGTCTTTTTCCTTACCTTTCTGCGGCCCCGATACACGTTCGTTTTAACTGTGCAAAGTCTGTCTGATCAAGCCTCGTAGTAGTCTCGAAGCACGCAGTAATCATGTATCAAAAACCTTCGTCCCTCCCATAATACAAGGCTCGGACGCGTATCTTTAAACATTAATTATTTACACACAAAAGGAGCGGCGGGGCAATTAAAGGCCTAAACTTTTAATTAGCGGTGATCAGCTGTTACGAGGAGATGAAGTTTTAATGGGGGAGAGGCTGTTATAGGGCGTAAGGGAGGAGAGAGGTAGGAGGGAAAAGCAGAGGAAAGGGGATAAAAAGGGAGAGAGGTGATCGAGTTTGAGAGGAAGGAAAGAAGGAATAGAAGTTATATTAGAGTAGCATAGTAATATGGGGAGGATAAAGCATGGAAATAGAGAGAGGGAGAGAAAAAGTAGAGGAGGGGAGATAAAAGAGGAATAGGAGAAAAGATGGAGTCTAGGGTGGGAGGAAAGGAGAGAAGTAATAGTTAGCGGGGAGGATAGAGGGGGAGCAGAGGGTAGGGAGAGAAATGTAGAGGAGGGAGATGAAAGGAGAGGAAGAGATGATTTGGGGTGAAAGGAGGGAGGGAGGAGAGTAGTATTAGTTTGTGGGGAGAATAAAGCAAGCAGACAAAGAAACAAAGAGCATAAGGGAGGGAGAGAAAAGAGAGAGAAGGTGAGATTAAAGTAAAGGAAGAGGTGGAGTTTAGGGTAAAGATAGGGAGGAGGAGGAGGAGAGAAATAATAGTTTGCGGGGAGGACAGAGGGAGAGCAGGGAAGGAAGCAGAGGAGCAGGAGGGAATGGGAGTGGGTTATGAGCGACTAGAGGGAGATTGGATGCTTAAGGTGAATAGGTTGATAGAAGAAGGGGAGGCGGAGGAGGGGAGGGAGAACAATGCGAAGGGAAAGGGGAGAGGGAAGAAGTCATTAGCCGTAGGGGAATGGGAAGAAATCTGGAAATATAAACTTACTGGAGGCTTAGTGCAAATAGTAACAATGTAATACCTATTTAATTAGTATATTATTTGCACATCACATTTCCCAAGCATTTATATCCCTAATTACTATACATTTCCATTCATTATTCATTCCGTTTCCAGTAGCATAGCAGTAAGGTAAGGTAGTGGTAGAGAGATGGTGGTCCTGGAAATAGTAGTGGTAGAGATGATGGTGATGGTGGTGGTTGTAGTAGCAGTGGTAAAAGGGAGATGGTGATGGTGGAAATAGTAGTGGTAGAGATGGTGGTGATGGTGGTGGTTGTAGTAGCAGTGGTAAAAGGGAGATGGTGATGGTGGAAATAGTAGTGGTAGAGATGATGGTGATGGTGGTGGTTGTAGTAGCAGTGGTAAAAGGGAGATGGTGACGGTGGTGGTAGAGGTGGTGGTGGTGGTGGTAACTAATATAAATAAACTCCAGTATTGTAATGATCATCATCAGCAGCAGCAGTAGTTTTACCGGCTCTAATTAGCGGTATTGAAGCCTCGCGTCCTCGCCATTGTGGGTGGAGCGTAAAGAAACCATTTTTGATAACGGTATGCAATTGTTCGTTTAATAATAATAGTAACAATAACAATATCGTATGTACATCAGGCGAACACGAGCGAAACAAAATGCAGTCGCAGGAAACTGAATATCAGCGATACGTTATGGAAGAGTGTGCATAGCGTTCGTACAGGCAGTCATGCGTTAGGTAGACGCGTAGTGCTCCGGATCGTTGTGTTTTGATTCGTTGGCTCAGAACATCCTCAGGTGGCCCTGGGAACGGCTTGTCTTGAAGGTCAGTAAGGAGGACAGACCACTGAAAACTTCCGCCCACACGCCGCCGCCCCAGTCGGCACCAGTCTGCGTTGGCTCCACTGCGGGGAGAACCTGATGGGGGAGTTCTTGAAGGTCGGGGTGGGCGGCGGCGTCGGTGGCGGCGTGGCGCTGCGGAACCAACTGTGGGAATTCTGGCGGCGCTCGCTGGGGGGGAAAAAGCGTGTGATGAGTGGCTGGCACGTGTGTGTGTGTGTGTGTGTGTGTGTGTGTGTATGAAATTCATCATGGTCTGACTACGCGATAGACTCGCGATTACTTACCAGTACCCTCAGTGACTGAGCTTGGGACTCCCAAGTGACGGATCTCTGTGAGGCAGGACATAACCCCCGACAAACACCTGACACCCTTTCCCTGCTGGGCGGGCAGGGTGCACGGATTCAAGGAGACTGTTCCTTCATCTCCAGTCCGCCCGAGAATCGAACCCGGGACCTTCCTTTTCAGGTGATAGTGCTAATAACTAAAACACAGAGATATACGTGTGTGTGGGTGTGTGCGTGAGAGAGAGAGAGAGAGAGAGAGAGAGAGAGAGAGAGAGAGAGAGAGAGAGAGAGAGAGAGAAAGAGAAAGAGAAAGAGAAAGAAAATGAGAGTCAAGTCATACTCACAGCCTGACGCCGACCTCCACCGCCAGTTCGTTGAGGTGAGTTACGAAGGCCTGGGGCAGCGAGGCCACGCTGGGCACCACCCGCCCGTCCGCCACCACGCCCAGCAGCGCCTGTCCGCGGTACGACGTGACACACACGGACAACACTGAGGAAGGGAGTAAAAAGTTACTTCATGCTGGACAACAAAGGGAAGGAGAAGCGAAAGTTTTGACAAGCGGAACAGCTGACTTTGTATGTGCGACTCAGCACCACGAAAACCAAGAATGAACTCGTCACGCGAGATGAGCGAAAATAATTCAGACTTACCCGCCCCATCACACGGTGGCCGCCAGTGGAAGAGGTTGAGCAAGTCGTGGCCCCAGAGGGTGACTGGCTTCTGCGGCCCCGCCAGGTTGGACAGGAAGACTGGATAGCGGGACGACAGTGCCCTGAAGGTGGCGCCCAGCAGGGACGCCGGCAGGAAGTACGCCACGTTCCTGATGAGCCACACGGAGGCCAGGTATCGTTCGGGGTAGCTTTGAATCTTCATGATAGACTGTCGCACCAGCCTGAGGGCGGTGGAGGCCTCGGCTGCCCCCGTCGGGAGGGCGAGGGTCACCAAGCCAGTACTGTTGACCTCCTCGCCGCGGCCCTCCGCCCACCTCTGGGAGTACACGGGCACCGTGCTGCTGACCTCCTCCGGCACGGGCAGCCCCGTCACCCGCAGGTAGTCACGCACGGCGCCAGCCGAGGCAGTCAACAGCACCTCGCCCAGAGAGGCGCCCGTGACTCCCCGCACGCCCCGCACAGTGCTCAGCGGTACCGGGTCACTCCATGCCACGGTGATCCCGCCCCGCGCCTGGCGCCCCGAGCCCCTGCGTGACAGCCGCCGCTCGTGGTGGCCCGTCCAGCCCATGAGGGGCGTGTCTCCGCGCACACAAAGCGTCTCAAGCACCAGGCGCGGCAGGGACACGAAGGCGCGTGTCATCCAGTACATCTCCACCGTCGCCTCCACCACGAGGCTGACCTCCTCGCTGGCGACTACGCGGCGCGCCAGACTCGCCGCCTCAAAGTACCACATCACCAGCCTCAGGGGCAGTCTCGCCAGCCACACCATACAGTGCCACAGCAGCCGCAGGGCGCAGAGGGCACAGCAGAAGCCCGCGCGCAGCACTGAAAACTCCCTGAGACGTTCCCTCACCACGTCCCACACACAGGCAAGACGCGTCTGCACCCTCCTCGCCAGAACGGTGGTGAGGTACACGACGGAGGTGCCCACAGGAACAGCGTCTGGCCCCATCTTGCACGACGCCTGCGCTGCTTCTTCCAGCAGGGCAAGGGCAGGAGACAAGACACCGGAAATTAGCTTTTCGCCCCGCGATGTATAGCCGACGCGCAGCCTCTCCACCACGCGGGTAACGCCTCGGACCACAGCCTCAGCGAGGCGAGCAGTGGCTGCCGGCGCGGTGAGGATGGAGAGGCCGCGCGAGCCGGGCTTCAGCCAGGGGTCGGGGTAGGCCTCCACCAGCAGGTCAGGCAGCGAGAGTGAGGACGCCAACAGGTGATGGGCTCGAGCTACCACCCACGTCTCTCCCTCGCCACTCCTTCCGTCGCACGTCGTGATGAGGGTCACCTGCCACGGCGGCAAGTCCTGCGGCAGCGGCTGACTCACAACCTCGCTCACGTACTCCTGCGGGTGGGGGAAGAAACGTTACCAGCGCATAAAGGCACCACAGCAAGGTGGAGGGTCTGTCAAACACGAGGAGCGGAGGATCGTTACCTGCATGTTCCTGGAGGTGAGGAGGCGGTTCTGGTAGTGCACGGGCGCGAGGGTCACGTGTTGGTTGATGTCGAAGGCGTCGTGCCGCAGCCACACGCTGTAACCGCCCGCCTTTCCTAGCCGCCGCTGCAGGTTGGGGTGCAGGAGTCGCCCGCCAGCATCCCGCCGCTCCACGACCTCCTCCTGCAGGGGACACGAAGCCGATGAACCCGTCTGCACCTTTTAAGCATCAGGACTTGTTGTCTCACCCCTCCACAGGTCTTGGTCCCTCCCTCCCTCCCGGTCCCCCCCCCCTCTCTCTCCCTCAGCAACCCACGTATGGCTCACCAATATTTTTCCTCTCATGTGGGCGAGGCTCGGGGCGCCGGCCAAGCTCAGCAGAAGGGTGTGCACGCCTGGGCTGCTCGCTGACTCCATGGCGCCGCGCACCGTCACCCCCGCCATGGCCTCCACGCCCTCCACCGCCCACACCGCCCACGCCCCCACCGCCGCACGCCAGCACTTGATAGCTGAAAGAATGATGAAAATATGAACCTTTGTAGTAGCAGCAATAGCAGTAGAAGTGGTAGTAGTAGTAGTAGTAGTAGTAGTAGTAGTAGTATATAGTAAAAGTCTCAGTTAATACCATGCAGTACAACCAACGTCATAGTACACACACACACACACACACACACACACACACACACACACACACACACACACTAAAAGTTATCTCCCCTCCACAGACTAACTCACCGCTGTAGACGAAGAGGAGGGCGGGCAGGAAGAAGAGGAAGCCGAGGAAGCAGGTGACTGTTGCGGCCATCTTGAGGAGGTTGAGTCGGGCCTCCACGATGCGGGCGAAGTGGACGGCTCTCACCCACGCCCGCAGCCCCCACGCCCACCGCCGCCCCGCCCCACGCAGCACAGACGCCCGCCGATACTTCCTGCAGGTGGGGTGACAGTAGTAGTAGTAGTAATAGTAGTAGTAGTGTTTTTTCTCGAAGCAAATATCCATAAGTATTTTTTTTATCCAAATTTATGTCGCATTCCTGTCTTCTGTCGGTGAGGAAGAGGAAGGGAAAGGGATGGGAGGGATGAGGATAGGAAGGGAAGGGAGGTAAGGGATGGGAGTGAAGGAAGGAGAGGGAGGAATGTGATGGAGGGAAAAGGGGAAGGAATGTGATGGGAGGGAAGGGATGGGAGGCAAAGGGAGGGGAGGGAAAGGCAGCCCCGGGGAATGAAGGGAGAAAGGGAGGGAGGGTTCCAGCCAAACATTTTCATTTATTTACTGCACTATTGTTTGTTTGTTGGCTTATGGGCGGCGTCGCTGTGTGTGTGTGTCTGTCTGTTTATCAGCGTTCGTCATCTTTACAATGCCTGAATCTTTCTTTCGGGGATAATCCTGAGCTCGCGCGTGTTTGTTTTCGTTTTATCTCCGGTATTGTGTTTCCGAAGCTAGCGCGACGCACCATTGCAACCGTTCATAGCGTAGGCCGTAAAGGGACAATGTTATCTTGATTATTTGCGCGAGACTATACAATTGAAGGTGCGCCAGCTTAAAATATCAACAAGTTAGGGAATTTAAACTACCATGGGGACAATACAGGAGTGGACATTCATTTTATCGCCATTCACTTAAATAATCAACCATTTGGGAGAAAATTCAAGAGAGTAGACCATTATTTTGCCTTTCAGTTCTTCTTATAGTGACAGAAGCAGCTCAAGGGCAAATACAAGACGAAAAACAAAGCCTGCAACAACAACAACAAAAAAAAAAGCCATGGATTCAAGAGGGCAGACCTTTATATCGTCTCTCAGTTAAGATTAAGAAGGCAACAGGTTAGAGAATTCACGTCGCTTAGGTTCGAATCCCAACCAGGCTGACAACCGACCAATGGCATCGAAGGGTGAACACGAGAGGGCCGCGACAACATGACCCACGTGATAACCTTGTGATCTTGGGACAAAAACTTCACATCTGGACAAATCTCGATGACATAGCGGACAAAAAAAACACACAAAAAAAACACTTTAGTTTACGCCAAAAGCCACTTGTCAATCCGATTACAACACACTTAACGTTCTGTCTGACCTTGGTGAGAAAAAAAAATAACGTCTGGACAGCTCTCGATGATTTAGCGCACAAAGAACACTTAATAGTTGCTACCAAAAGCCACTACTCGTCAGGTTCGAATCCCGACGAGATGGCAATCAACCAATAGTATCCAAGAGTGACATAACAAGATAGCAGCGGTGGCAACATGACCCACGTGATAACCTTGTGATCTTGGGCAAAAAAACGTCACATCTGGACGAATTTCGATGACTTAGCGGACACACACACAAAAAAAACACTTATTAGTTAACGCCGAAACCCACATCTCACTCCAATTACAGCACACCTAATGCACTGTCCGACCTTAATAACAGATCTCGATGACAGCATAAAAAGACACACTAGTTACTGCCAAAAAGCCAATCGTAGCAACTATTTAACCATAACTAGCGTCCTATCCTACCTTGTTGAACATAAATTTTCATCTGTACAACTCTCGAAGACTCAGCAGGCAAAAAACACTATATTTAACGCCAAAAGTCACTCGCCCAATGCTTTATAACTAACGTCCGGCAAAAAACGACATATATTTAACGCCAAAAGTCACTCGTTCAATGCATTATAACTAACGTCCGGGAAAAAACGCCTTATATTTAACGCCAAAACTCACTCGCCCAGTGCATTATAATTAACGCCCTGTCCAGCCATAATAAAAACGACTTAAAATAACCTAAAATATGGACAAAATTCGATAACTCATCACACAAAATCATTCTAGTTACTGCCAAAAGCCAATCGTAGCACTCATTACAACCCAACTAGCGTCCTGTCCTTTCCTAGCGAACATAACCGAGCATTTAGACAACTACCGATGGCTTAACACAGAAAACACTATAGGCCAATCGTAGCACCCACTCACTCGCCCTTGACATCACCCCTAACGCCCTGTCCCACCTCGGCGAACGTAACCTAACCTTGAGCGACCAGGTGACAAGGGACAAAGCTAGCCAGTGCACTCGCCTCGTTCATTACATCACAAACAGCGTACCGAGTGGACCTCCCCGTGGCCACTTGAGGTACTTTCCTGGCCAAGTGGTTATCATTAGTCCGTCAAGTGCGCCCTTACCAGTGTGTGTGTTTTGTGAGGTATGATCTACTTATAAAAGAGGCAATTAACCCCCTTTCACTAATTAGAAGAGGTGCTTGATGGAATATTCAGTGTGTGTGTGTGTGTGTGTGTGTGTGTGTGTGTGTGTGTGTGTGTGTCTCTCTCTCTCTCTCTCTCTCTCTCTCTCTCTCTCTCTCTCTCTCTCTCTCTCTCTCTCTCATTAGTTAGGGTGTGGATAGAAAGATACACCGTGAACTCTGCGTAGATAAAGAAAAGTCTCTGACCTTTTAATTGTTTACTTCAAAAGTCACAACAACAATTAAGATAAGTAATGTTACGCCACGTGCTCAAGGTAAATGTGTGTGTGTGTGTGTGTGTGTGTGTGTGTGTGTGTGTGTGTGTGTGTGTGTGTGTGTGTGTGTGTGTGTGTGTGTGTGTGTGTGTGTGTGTGTGTGTGTGTGTGTGTGTGTGCGCGCGCGCTCAGCCGCTCACCGATAGCAAAAAGGTCAAACGCCTGAGGAAGGAAAAGAAATAAGTTAAAAAAATATCATAATCACTGACTGCATATAATCATTTAATATTTTTTCCTGCACTCAAGTTATTGCCAAATGATAACCTTTCTATTCCTGCTTCGATAAAAAAAAAAGTGTGGAGGAACTTCACTTTAAAAATATCCACAAAAAACACATCATAATCGCTGACTTCATAAAATATAATCAACCTTTCTTTCCTGCACTTCACTAATTCCCAGATGATAACCTTTCTTTTCCCGCTAAGATACAAAAAAGTGTGTAGTGACTAATGCACGATGACCTGACGCACACCTGCCACCTGTGCTAATTAAGGTTATCCGGGTTTCCGACTTTTATGACAGGAATAAAACAAACTCGTCAGCGATGCAGATTGTTGAGTGCTGACTAAACAGACTGCCACGCGACGCCGAGTGTCTATAATCATGTCAGGCCTTGCCGTATCAGTGAGAGTCGGCACCTGTCATTTGAATCTGTCAGCAACCGGTTTTTCCTTCACCTGTAAGTCGCTTTGGCACTTATGATAACCTCGAGAGGGAGTTAAGAGGCAAGTGTGCGAGTATTGTCATTTTAATCTGTCAGCATCTATTTTTTCCTTGATCAGACATTTGCTCTGGTCATTAGAGGAACACTGGGAAGGATTTTAAAAGAAGTTTTGTGCGTGTCTGCTCATTCTAGCTATTCATTCGTCTTTTACTTAGCCAAGGTATCACTTAGGTTATTAAGGTACGTTAGGCAAGGAAAAGCGTTGAAAATATCCCTCATTTAATCCGTCAGCATCAGTTTCATCCTTAACTAAAGCATCATTTTCTATCTTTGAGTCACCTCTGCAATGAGTAAAGAGACATTCGTGAGTCGTGCTGTCGCGAGTAGACTGTAGAGTGACGGGCAGGAGGGAATGAAGAAGTATTGTTTGAGTCACATTTTCGTCTATCCGTATCCGATTTCCCCTGAACTCAAGCATCACTTTCTACCCTTGAATAACTTCGTCAGGGAATCAAGTTACATATGCATGAGCCGACGTCTTATATAAGGGTGTACAGTATGATTTGTCACATTTTAATCTATGAACATCCGATATCCCTTAACTGAATCACTCTCAACCCTTCATTAATTAACTTCGACAGGGAATTAAGATGTATATTTTTCTGTAGTATTGTTTGAGTAACATTTTTAATCAATTAGCATCCGATTTCCCTTTCACTCAATCACCGCTCGACGCTTCAGAATCTTCAGGGAATCAAGATGCATGTGAGTGAGTTTTGAGGTCGTGTCGTCAGCGTCGTGGTCGCACCGAAGCGCCAAGTCATGTCTTGCTGTGTCGTGTTTGTTTGGCCAGAGAGAGAGAGAGAGAGAGTGAGAGAGAGAGAGTGAGAGAGTGAGAGAGAGAGGAGAGAGAGAGAGAGAGAGAGAGAGAGAGAGAGAGAGAGAGAGAGAGAGAGAGAGAGAGAGAGAGAGAGAGAGAGAGAGAGAGAGAGAGAGAGAGAGAGAGAGAGAGAGAGAGAGAGAGAGAGAGAGAGAGAGAGAGAGAGAGAGAGAGAGAGAGAGAGAGAGAGAGAGAGAGAGAGAGAGCAATGATGAAAGACAGGCAAATGGTAGGAGTGGAGAGGAGAGGAAACAATGGGAAACGAAGGAGAGAGAGAGAGAGAGAGAGAGAGAGAGAGAGAGAGAGAGAGAGAGAGAGAGAGAGAGAGAGAGAGAGAGAGAGAATAATGAACACCAAGAAGAAATACGATGATAAGCAGGAGAAAACAACTTAATCGGAAAGCCAAAATGTGCACAGCAATTTTAAAAAGACGAACATCGCTCCGTAATAACAAAAAATAATAATAATATGCTGTATCTGTCACGTTGTTTGATATTGATTTAACTTTCCTCACATTTATCATTTATTTTTTGTATTAACATTTATTTGGTCAAGTACACTAATACACACACTACTGAGGATGACGCAAGAAAGCACAAGTGTTTCTTTATTTTCTACACGTCTTTGTCATTTTCCTGTTTTTATCTACGCCGTTGGGCTAAATAAAACTTGCAACTGTTACAAAGATTCGAAGTGAGCATCAGAAACTAGTTATCTCGCAACACACTTGACAGCATCAGTTAAGCTTCCAAAACAGGGAGATGACGCAACCCAACCACCGCGATAATGCAGGTGGCGATGATAGAGAGAGAGAGAGAGAGAGAGAGAGAGAGAGAGAGAGAGAGAGAGAGAGAGAGAGAGAGAGAGAGTGCAATGATGAAAGGCAGGCAAATGGTATGTATAGGAGGGGAGAGGAAAGGAAACATTGGGAAACGAAGAAGAAAACGAGAAGAGAAAACAAAATAAAACAGGATAAGAGAAAACACAAGAGGAATTTAAAGACAGAAAAGGAGAGGGAGAGGAGAGAAAATGAGAGATGCGAGGAGATAGGAGAGAAGATAAAACATACAAGAGGACAAGAAATAAAAAGTGGTGGTGGTGGTGGACAGTGAACCTAAGGAAGCAGGAAAAGGAAAAAGAAAAGTGGTGATTAAAAGATTTTGCTCACACGCATCTGTTCATCTTACCGGAGTCAGTATACATTTCCAAGCCTATAGTTTACTCCCTTCATTCAGCTTGACGGAATATATGAGTCTATCACGTATAACCCTTCAAAGAAAACTAAAGTGACTGGAGAAAACGTTACTATTCATGGGCTAACTAAACTAAAACCATGATGACACTAAAGGCGCAAGAGGGGCTTATAACTTTACTGGGGCCGTGTTTAGGATGCATTGGGGGTGTGAACAAAGCCTCCCCCCTTCACGCAGTAGCATAAGGTCAAAAGCAGCGTCCACACAAGGCCTCGTGAGCCATGCATAGGGAGCCAGTAGCTTTATATATAGGCAATAATTATACGACTCCGTTTTCCTCAGCAAATTATATAATGCATTGATAGACATCCTCGTGTAGTTCTGAACCAGTGCCACTTTTTTTTTAAGCTGAGAGTGAAGCTTCATTTTCCGCTGCGTCTTTAGTAGTAGTAGTAGTAGTAGTAGTAGTAGTAGTAGTAGTAAATAATTCGCTTAAGTTAACTGACCTATTATTCAACGCCAGCGAACTCGGGCGACGTGATAACACAGTGACCTAGTAGTAGTATCCTTGACCTTTTGATCCATAGGCAAGACGTGGCATGGATAATTTTTTTTTTATTTTTATTATTATCATTATTTAATTCATCTTTTTTTTGTGTGTGTGTGTGTGTGTGGCCACGATCAACAGTCCATTGCTGGTCATTATGTCTGCCATCAATCATTCATTCTTGTCACTTTATCGCATTCACTGATAACACGCTCCGTGGAAAGGACTGGGCGAGGCGGACGGGAGGGATAAGGGACTGCATGCGGGTGAGGAGGGGGGGAGGGATTAAGGTGAAAGGAAGAGGAGCAAGAGGAGAGGAAGGACTGTGAGGGAAGGATTAGGAGGAGGAGGAATCTGAAGGAAGGATTAACTGTAGGAAAACTCTGCAGCAAGGACATAGGGCGTAGGATAAAGGACGTATCTTCAAACTTCATTTCATCGTTGTGCATCTCGAAATGGTAACAGTAATAGAACATAAGAACAATTAAGCGAAAATATACTGGGACAAAGATATTAGGAAAATCGAACACACACACACGAGGCCTGGGACTGATAAGGAGACAGATAACAAGTGCAGATTAACCCAAAGTGGAGAATCTAAGTGACCAACGAATAACACTTGAGAAATTTGCTCGGAAAGTCGCCATTACGACTATCAAGGGAAAACGTAATCAATCGTATTTGTTGATTTATTTTCTTTCCTTGTTAGGGGTGATAGTTGTACTTATAATTTCTATGCCGTGGAATAACTTACGCAGCATCAAGGCTATAAACTCATCTATCAGTTATATCTACCCCACCCGAAATTGCCTTCCGTTTTGGCCTCTCGTTCTTTTCCATTCCTTCCAGCAGCGGCTATCGGACTTTTGATGTTATGTATTGCCCTTAAACGGCCTCCCTTGCTGTAAAAAATATAACAACTTTTCAAGGCTCGTAAGATTAATACTAGTAATACGTCCGCGCCACAAACACCACTACCCTCATTTCGTAGTTCATTCACCCATTCAAAGTGACGTCCATCCCGTTTCGTGCCCAGAGTGCCGAGATCCGCTACATTATCTACATACCCACCGAGGCGCTGGCACTGTGGACGCCAAGGGCCAAGTCCACCTCTACACGTTTATCAGCGGCAGGGGGTCCAAACGTAACACCAAGAGATTATTTGTCTGACTGAACACTAAACAGAGGCAGCAGGAAGGAGAGAGAGATAGAGAGGCCGAATATGCTCCATTTTGTTAAGGTCATGACTCCCTTTTCCCTGCGTGTTTCTCTTATAGAAACCAGTGCAACTCTCTTCTCATCAACAGAGGTGGTAGACAGGAGATAGAGGTTGAATATGCTTCTCCAATGAACCCTATACTTGAGATGTCACTGGCTCCACCCTTAACAAAGCAATATATCTCGCCCTTCTCACAGCATCCCTTCCTCCTTGCTAGCTTTGTGGTTTTACTCTCCCCTTCCTCTCCCTCGCATTTCTCCCTGCATCCCTTCTCCTTTACCAGCTTTATGATGTAGCACTCCCTCTCCTCCCCCTCACATGACAGAAAGCATTGTAACTCTTCCTTCCTCTCCATCGCATGCATCCTCCCGACCTTCTCCAAGCACCCCTTCCTCTTTGCTAGCTTTGTGATGTAACTCTACGCTTCCTCACCCTGCATACATCCTAGAGGCATTATGCGTAACCCTTTTAGCGGAAATGAATGCGACTCTCTTCCCTCTTCCCGTGTGCGTTCAGAAGCGGATGTAGCTCACCGACTGTCCCTAGGCGATCAGTTGTATATTCTGTTGTCTTTTGAAACTCTGTCCTGCATGTCTCTGTTGTCTTTTGAAACTCTGTCCTGCATGTCTCTGTTGTCTTTTGAAACTCTGTCCTGCATGTCTCTGTTGTCTTTTGAAACTCTGTCCTGCATGTCTCTCTCGCCCATGCACTCCCTTCCACCCTCCCTCATTCATACATCCTCTATTCCTCTACCGCTTCCTCCTCACCATCAGCCTCCCTCTTGACCTTACTCTTACTCCATAAACTACTACTGTCGATCTCCCTTCTCTGCCCAAGTACACTCCCATGCACTTACGCTGGTTCATACATCCTCCATTCCTTTCCCACTTCCTCCTCAGCCTGTCTCTTGGTCTCCCCCCCCCTCCCCTTTCCTTACTCTACAAGCTACTGCCGCTCTCCCTTCTCTCCCCACGTACACTGCCACTTACCCTCATTCATACATCCTCTTCCCTCTCCTCACTCTCCCTTGTCCTCTCATCAGCCTGCACTGCACACCACTCTACGCTCACACGCACCATGCAGTCCACTCGCCCCAGCATCTAAACTCTCCCTTCTCTCTCTCTCTCTCCACCCTCTCACCGTAAGAAGCAATGTAAGCAGACTTATTGGGAAGGGCAGCCAAGTAACTAACAGGTAACATAAGTAAAATAATGCAATAACTAAAACGGCGTGCATGGTAGGGCATAAGTTTGAGGTAGGTAGCAAAGGCAGGTAGGGTAATTGGCAGGTCACTCAGGTGGATTATAGGTAGGTAATTGCTTTCAACTTACACAACATTATACATGGCGGTGGCCTCAGCTGCAGATGTCTCGTGTCTCCTCTTCTTCCTCACCTTCCCGTCCTCGCCCACTCACCATCACCACCCCACTCACGCTCAGCAGGAGACAATGACACTATACGGCTTTCCCTGCTTCCGCTCCTTTTTTTTTTTTCTTCCCGTTCTTCCACTTCCTAACTCACCTGGATTCAGAATTTACCTGGACACACTTTCCAAAACTTTCTAATAATTGCACTGCTTCTTTAATACAAATTTCTACGTCACTTTATGCGGTATAGTCAATTCAGTCGGGAGATTCACTTAGTTTCTTCTTTTGTTTTTCAGCGTGTAAAGTCACTCTTCTCCGCCGAGTCGTGAGGGTGTGGGAGAGTGGGCGACCCGCGTTCTGGCGTGTCCCGATGTGGAGTGAGAGAGCACTGAGCAGAGGTGAGTGTGTGTGTGTCAGTGAGGCTGGGTGCGTGGTGGGAGGTGAGGGTGGTGGTGGCTGGGGAGGTGAGATGGTGGATTGGGTGGTGAGGTGAGGTGGTGGGATGGGAGGGTGGTGCGCTCTCTCCCTCAATCAGTTGTAACTCTGCCCCTCCCTCTCCTCCTCCCTCTCCCTGCTTACAATCATGTCCCCCTCTTCCTTATCCTATAGTTCCCCCCTCTTCATTATTCCCCCTAAGCCCCTTCCCTCTCCCCCTTGGTCCCATATTGCACCCAGCCTCTCAATTACCTTCCCGTGTAACCTCACCACCTGTCCCCCTCCAATGTCACTTCACCCCCGCACTCAATTACCTTCCCACGTGACCTTACTACCCCAGTTCTCCTCACTCTATCCCTCCCACCTCACCCTGCCTCCCTTACTCACTATCAGCACCACCACCTTGCGCCCCTTCTTCCTCCCTCTCTCACCCTCAGAACGTCTTCTATCTCTACCACCACACAGTTTTTTTTCTTAGATAATAGTGAGACAACGATAATTAAAGGCTTTCAGGTGTGTATACGTGTCGCCCTGCCGTGTCAAGTACTTGCGCGCTACGTGGAGGAACCTGAGTGGCCGGGCGGAGTCCCACAAGGCGGCGGTTTGGTTACCTAAATGGCGTTATCTTTCACTTCGAGGCCCCGCAGACGCGGCGAGGTCACTGAACAGCCTTGAGAGCCTTGAAGAGTTATAGTAATAATAATAATGCCAATTTTTAGATGAGTTGTTTCCTCATTCGTGGTATGCTTACTGGATTCTTCGTTTTTGCTGGAGTAGCCTTCCTTTGTCTGTAGCTGCTCCTTCCTCCAACGCCTCCTATTAATCATGTTCAACGGGATTCCTCTAATTTTCTTTGAGCTTTGTTATTCCTTTGCCTTACTGTCTTGTTGTATATATAAAGAAAAGTTTGACCGTATTTACTCATGCATTACGTGAATAACTTCTGCTTACTTAGATATAACATGACCATCTCCAAACAGTTGTAAGATCAGGTAATGAATTTTAGCAGACCAGGTGACTTTCGACTTTGTCCACTGCATGTAATTATCTCGCCTCCCGACGCCTAAATGAACTATGCAGGGAGTGAAAGTACGTAATTTAGATGCAACACGGGTCTTTCTTTCCCAGCCGGGTGTTCGTCGGCAGAGTTTGGCAAGTTTTGAATATGCAGCAGAAAACTTTGGGGAAGATGAACTAACTTGTCGCCTCTTTACAGACCCAGGAAGACCTTCAATCACACGTCGAGGAAAAGCTACACAAGATGAACGCTTCCCTCCTTCACCCACCCACCCGGCACAGACAGTCGACGGAGCGGCAGCAGGAGGAACAGGTCTTTGGAATCATCTCCGGGGCACAAGCTCCCCACATAGCTGAGTTATTATTTGTGCCCGAGTGCTACTACTTAGGATTATTTTTTATTCTGCTCTCTGCATACAGTAATGTAATATATAAACTCATTTCCAGTGATAAGAAAGTGGAAAGTTTTCAAAGTTAGGAAAAGGTCTATAAATTATTCGCAAGTGATTTACACTTAGTCGAAAATACTTCAAAGACACTCCCGATAAAAACTAGAGGCATATTTTTCTTAAATTAAACTAGAAGAGTGTCCCCAATATATTTGTTGAACAACCTTTCACAGTAATAAACAGTTAGCTCGCAAAGAATCCGCGGTTCCGGGTTCTCAAATACCGCTTATCACTAAATTACATGCGTTATCAAGAAGGCTAATGTGTTCTTAATGGACCGTATTGGCAAGCTGTACTTTCCTCCGAGAGACACGGTCGTGATGCCGCCTTCGCTCGAAGTCGATGATTATTTTTTTTTCCATGTCAAATTGTAGTGTCAGGAAATTGGGTAGAAGTAAAGTGTGTGCAGTCGTTGGCTCGGGGCGGTGGCGGACACAAGGCCTTGTATCCTGGAGGCAGACGCAGATGCACTCCAGTAACATAACTTGAGTTCTATGGAAAGTACTGCTTTGACAGTTCACCGAGTGACCACGCGTGGCGCTGCCTGTATAGCCAGTACGGTCCATTGGTGTTCTTGCTTCTTTCAGACAGTTCGCTCTGGACCGGTGCGGTCTCAACCCGCCAAACAGGACGTGGAAACCTAAAGGTCAGGGAAACTCCAGATGTATCTGTTGAGGAGAGAGGGAGAGGTTTATCAATGCTGGATATATTATTACTGTAAGAACTTCCCATATTATTAAGTAAGCTGTGGACAATATCTCTGGCAGACAAAATAAGTCTGAGGGATCGTCTTCGTAGTTTCCATTAAAACCAAATATTTTTTTCGGAGACTCTTCGAGGTATTATGGACTTAGTGCAGTTTTTAGAGCCTGTAAATGGATGTATTATGCACTTTTGGCAGCCATTTTATTTCTGCATATAATGCTTTATTGGAGTGACCATTAATTATAAGATTAAATGAAGTAAAAGATGAAAAATATTAACTACGAACATCTACTTCTCGGGAACTTTTACTGGTTGCCGAGGTGGGAAGAACATGTCTTTTATAATATTCTTCGAAACGAAATTTACTTCAGTATGAATAATCTTTAACAATTGAACTGACAGCAATCATTAGAACCTTTTACCGCATCTTAACGTGAAAAAAGACTGATGATTTTCTTTAAAATCATTTTTGAACAATTCATATACGTATACGAAAAAATTCCAGTCCATTAATAAATCCCTTTTGTCTTCAGAACTGGCAATCATGAATTTCTGCGCCCATCTCTCCTTTTGTTCTCACAAACAAGATCTGCACGGTAAATTACTTGAAAATATACTTGAGGAGAAGTGAAATCATGAAGGCCAGCTCTGGAGAACGAAGCATTACTATAGACAGTGGAATAACATTCGCAACCATTTATAATCAACGACGAATCGATGAACGTCTCACCTTCTTGACCCTCCTCCTCAAGGGTGGATCAGCAGCTCAGGAGTCTTGGTTCCAAAAAGCTTCTGGATGGTGGCTGGGGTGTTCCGCTTCCTCACTCACCATTGGATGCTCTTCCTCTGCAGTCCACAGTCCTAATCGGTACCTCAAAACGCCTGTTTGAAACGCCGCTCGTAGACTTTGCTGGGATTGTCATGGAGTGCTTTGTGATCCTAGTGATAGTTATACACGCCTTCTGCTCTATGATCAGGAGAAAACACCCAAGAGAACCCAGTTAATCTTCTCTGAAAGCCCGATAGGCTACGGACCCAAGGTGATGCGAATGGCTGTTCGGGTGCGTCGTTGCTTCTGGATGTTGTCCCTGTAGGTGTGAATTTGAAGTCAGTAAACCTTTAACGAAATAACTGGATATTCTTCAACATATGAATATTAAAGCCATATCAATGCAGGATTGGCTGATAAAACTGCACACTGAATTACCATCAGACTGCATACATATACAACAAAATGAGAATTACTATTATCATTATTATTATTATTATTGAGGTTCATGAGAGAGCATCAAGGAAAAATAAATGATATAGACCCCGAAAATAAATTAATTCTTCGTTTTCTTATAATTCAATAACTGCACATACATAGGACGAGAGAGAGAGAGAGAGAGGAATATTTGAGTTAGCTCTCAACTCGGTCAAAGAAAATGGTCCCAACTGAATATTTTTATGGGAGACGCATCTGCTTTCCTCAAGGGCCGGAGATAAAACAAAACGAGAAGTGAAGTGCACAAGAGAAAGAAGGAAAAAGAAAAGTAAATTGAAAGTGATAAAAGGAAAATGAAAAGTAAGAAATTAATAAAAATGAAAATGAAGACGAAAGAAAAATAAAAGAATGAAAATGGAATGAGAGAGAGAGAGAGAGAGAGAGAGAGAGAGAGAGAGAGAGAGAGAGAGAGAGAGAGAGAATTAAGAAGTCACAAAATAAAATGGAAACGTAAAAAAGAGCTTAATATTCCTGACTAAACGAAAAATATGATAAAAGAAGACAAAATAAAAAAATAAAGCTCAAAAACCCATAAAATACAAGGGACTATAAAAAAGCACTTAATATTCTCGACTAAACGAAAAAAAAAGCTAAACGAAGACTAATATACAGAAAAAATTATACACAATGAGGTCAACGAGCAAAGAGCATTCTCCTTTCCCGGCGTTTTTTGTCCCTCCAACAACTGGCGGCGCGGGGCTCGTAATTCAATTTATTCATTTGGTGGCGACGGGTGAGGGAGCGGCGCCCCCCTAATGGTGAAAAGGGGGCGTGTCGAGGAGGAGGAGGAGGAGGAGGGCCAAAAAACAGAAGGAAGAGAGAGGGAGGGAGTAGAGGAAGGAGTAGACGCCATGTGGTGTCGGAGGAACAAAAAGAAAAAAAAAGTAAGATTTGGAGGAATATAGAAAGAAAGGAATTAAGATGAAAATGATGATGCGGAGGAGGAAGAAGAAGAAGAGGAGGAGGAAGAGGGGGGGAGGGGGGGAGGAGAGAGTAGAGGAAGGAGTAGATGCCATGTGTTGTCGGAGGTACAAAAAAAAAAAGTAAGATTTGGAGGAATATAGGAAGAAAAGAATTAAGATGAAAATGACGATGATAAGGAGGAGGAAGAGGAGGGGTGCCAAAAAACAGAAGGAAGAGGAGAGGGGGTAGAGGAAGAAGGAGTAGATGTGGTGTCGGAGGAAAAAAATGAAGGAAGATTGCGAGGAATAGGGTTAAAAAAGAAATATGATGATGATGAAGAGGAGGAGGAGGAGGAGGAAGAGGAAGAGGACAAAGGATAAGCAACAAAATCAAACAAAAGTAAGATTAAAAGGAAAATAATAAGTAGTAAATTGTTGTTGATGATGAGGAGGAGGAAGAGGAGGAATGATAAGCAGAAGCAGGATTAAGGAGATAAGGATAAGGATGATTAGGATTAGGAGGAGGAAGAGGAGGAGGAGGAGAAACGCAAATAGCATGATTAGGAGAAACAGGAAGAGGAGGGTAGTAGAGGAGGAGGCGGCGGCGGATAATGTGTTTACTGCGCGCCTGTCTGTCAGTTAGGTCGTATCGTTGCACGGCCTCGTTAACCGCGACTAACGAAGCGTAACGAATGACGCGATGCCTCTTAACGATATGCAGATTAAACGTTTTTGAATTTGCGAAACGTGTATGACTCACTCACTCACTCACTCACTCCTCCTGTGTGTGTGTGTGTGTGTGTGTGTGTGTGTGTGTGTGTGTGTGTGTGTGTGTGTGTGTGTGTGTGTGTGTGTGTGTGTGTGTGTGTGTGTGTGTGTGTGTGTGTGTGTGTGTGTGTGTGTGTGTGTGTGTGTGTGTGTGTGTGTGTTGTGTGTGTGTGTGTGTGTGTGTGTGTGTGTGTGTTGTGTGTGTGTGTGTGTGTGTGTGTGTGTGTGTGTGTGTGTGTGTGTGTGTGTGTGTGTGTGTGTGTGTGTGTGTGTGTGTGTGTGTGTGTGTGTGTGTGTGTGTGTGTGTGTGTGTGTGTGTGTGTTTAAATTATTTCTGCGGCCATTTGCATGCCTAGTTCGGTGGAGGTACTTGAAGAAGAGGAGGAGGAGAAGGAAGAGGAGGAGGAGGAGAAAGAGGAAATGGAGGAAAAGGAGAAGAAACAGAGGGAGAAGGAAAATGTAAAGAGTAAAACAGAGAAAAAAGAAAAGATGAAGCCCAAAACAACGAGACGAAGAAAAATCACGAAGAGGGAACGGAAATAAAGACAAGAGGAGAATAAAAGGAAACGTAGGAGGAGGAGGAGGAGGAAGAATAAGAGGAAGGACGTGTCGATAAAGGCTGAGGAGGTCACATCAAGACGCCGCGAGGTGGAAGGGAGACCTGCATGCTAAGAACCTCTCCCTCCCTCTCTCCCTTCCTCCCTCTCCTCCATCCAACACAACCACTTATGACTTCCTCCCCTCCTTCTCGTCCTCCTCCTCCACCTCTGCCTCTTCCACCTGCTCCCTGATCCTCTTTCACCTGAACCCCCCCCCCCCCTCCTCCTCCTCCTCCTGTCGAAGTCACCCGTGCAAACATCTCATTACGGAAGGCTAAAGCAAGACGGAGGAGAGACGGAAGCAGCCGGAAGGTACGAATGAGGGGGCGCAGAAAACATGGGAGAAGGAAAACGAAAATAATAATACGGGGGGGACTAAAAAAGGTTGATGAATGAGGGAGGAAAGCGAATGAAGGAGGAGGTGGAGGGGAGGATGCGAAGACCGGGACGAAGAAGAAGAGGAAGAAAAGAACGGTAGCAAATATACAGTGAGAAGGGATAAAAGGAAAGAATAATTACGAAGGGAACGAGGGAGAAAAAAGAAAAAAGAAAACTAGGTAAAGAAGGGGAATGCGAAGACCAAGAAGAGGAAGAAGAAGAAAATAACGATGACAAACTTGAAGAAGAAACAGAAAAGAAATAAAATGGGAAAAAGTAAAGATGAAAGGGAAGAGAGGAAAATAAAAAAGAAAGTAGGTAAAGAAGGGGAATGCGAAGACAAAGACGAAGAAGAGGAAGAGGAATAATAGAACGATTACAAACATACAGAATGAAAAAATAAAAATAAAAATAGAGGAAAATATGGATGCAGGGGAAGAGAAATAAACTGATTAAATGTAATAACCTAACCATCACCAGAAGCCCAGTTGATGACGTGCAAAAAAAAAAGTCAAATTCTCGTTCTTTTTATCTTTTCCCGGAACAGCTTTTAACTTTTTTTTTTGATGATATTTTTTGTTTTGCCCTTGAGCTGCCTCCCTTGATGTAAAAAAAAAACGAACCCCCCCCCCCCCCCTCGCAAATGAACATGAAAACAAGACATTCACGAACCTGTCACACCTGATATTAAGGCTTATTTGATGCTTAATAGCCCTTCAACATAATACTTTGCCCTTTAAAATTAGTTGAGGATCTGTTTGAATTTGCTGAACCTTCGACTATTTACTTCTCCGTGTCTGTCTATTCTGTGTCCGTCCGTCTGTCTATTTGTCTGTCTATCTGTCCATCAATGTCTGTCTGTTAGTCTGTTTAATTAATCCTGTTTACGTCCGTGTCACGCATTGCATCTGTGAATCAAGGTGTGTGTGTGTGTGTGTGTGTTGTGTGTGGGAGTATGTGTGTATGTGGGGGGGGGTGAGTGGGAGTGTGTGTGGGGGTGAGGGGGGGGTGAGTGGGAATGTGTGTGTGTGTGTGTGTGTGTTGCGGCCATGTTGCTAATCCCTCTCCTCACTCTCCTCCGTCGTTTTCCTTCCTCCTCCTTTCTCTCCTCCTCTGACACTCCTCTCTCTGTCCTTCCTCCTCCGTGACCTCTTGCCTCTTCCTTCTCTTCCTCTTCTTCCCTATTCCTTTTTTTCCTTCCATGCCATTGTGCCTTACTTCTTTCCTTCCCTTTTCCTCTCTCTCTTCCCTCCCTCTCCTTCAATTTTTCCTTCTCCATATCTTTCATTAATCTCCACTCTATTTACCTACCTCCTATACCTTTTTTTCTCTCCATCTTTTCATTCCCTTTCCTTCATCTCTTCCCTTCCTCTCCTTCAATTTTCTCTCTCCCCTTCTACCATTTATCACATTCTATTTACCTACCTCCATTCTGCATACCTTTAAACTCTCCTCCATGCCCTCTTATACTCCCCGACTCTTCCGTTCTCTCTTCTCCCACTCTCTACTTACGTCTTCCTCCATCCCTCTCACCCATCATTCCTCTCCCTTTCTTCCATCCTTTCCCTCGATCCCAATCTTTCCTTTCCTCTCCCTCCCTAACTCTTTCACCCTTTCCCTTCCTCTTCCATCCTTCCATCCATTCTCCCTCCCTCTTCCTCACCCCCACCCTCTCCCAACGTCTCCCTTTTGATCTATCCCACCTATTCTTCCCTCTCCCCTCCCTCCCTCTCTCCCTCACACTCACACTCTCACCCTCCCTCCCTTCCCTCTTCCTCCCTCCACTGTGTCTCTCCCTCTCTCCCTAATCTTCAGTTCACTCTCTCCCTCACTCTTCCACCCTCCCTCCCTCTTTCACCCTCTCCCCCTCTCCTCGCGTTCCTTCACGCTGCACCACTCCTTCTAACTCACCCTGAATAGAGCCTGAGTGTTCCTGATGAGGTTATGGAGACTTAATGCGCCGCTGGTGATGATGGTGAATAGAAACCCAACCAACACCACCTCCCTTATGACCTCCCCCCCCCCCACGACCCCCCTTCACAAGCCCCCTTATCACCCCTCCTCCTCGACCCCCTTCATTGTACCCTCTAACCTTCAACATCTACCCCCCCCCCCCACGGCAGTCTTATTTAACTCATTCCTTTCAGATAATTTGCTCCCCTTATGGTCTCGGTCTCTCTATGTCTCTTTCTCGTTCTCTCGTTATTCGTTCTCTCTCTCTCTCGCTCTCTCGCTCTCTCGCTCTCTCGCTCTCTCGCTCACTTTGAAACTTACCCTCCCTCCCTTCCACCATGGTTTCCCTCCCTCCATCTCTCCCTCCCTCAGCTCCTCTCTCTATCACCTCTTCACCTTCTCCTCCTTCTGTACCAACTCTCTCCCCCTCCTCCTCCTCCTCCTACCCCTCCTTACCTTTTCTCTCCTCCTCCTCCTCCTCTTCTCCTCACAAATCCTGTCACCCTAATACCCTGTTTTCCCTTACTTTCTCCTCCCTTACACAACTCCGCTTCTCCCTATCCTCCTCTGTTACCCTTTCCAGCCCCCCTCAGTGATCCCAAACGCCCCTTCAGCCCTCCTCTCGTCCCTGCCAAGCCTCCCTGCCAAGCGTCCCCGTGTGAACAGCCCTGCATACTGATGAGGTCTGGGTGTGACAGAAACGGGGGGGGGATGACACCACTCTCTCTCTCTCTCTCTCTCTCTCTCTCTCTCTCTCTCTCTCTCTCTCTCTCTCTCTCTCTCTCTCTCTCTTCTCTCTCTCGCATATATTTTTACATTTGTCTAATTGCGATTTTTTTTTACAATACGAGGGGAGAGAAATGAGGGAGGGTGGAGGGAGGGACAAGAGGGGGAGGGGAAAGGGAGGGAAAATGGGGGGGAGGCAAAATGGGGGGTGGAGAGAAAAGGAGGGAGGGAGGAAAGGGGATAAAGAGGGGTTAGAGAGGGAGGGAAAGAGGGGTAAAGGGATGAGGGAGAGGTGAGGGAGGAGTGTGTGTGAGCGTGCGTGTGTGTGTGTGTGTGTGTGTGTGTGTGTGTGTGTGTGTGTGTGTGTGTGTGTGTGTGTACCTGCTAGTTACGACGCAGCATCCAGGAGCATCATCATCATCGTCATCATCTGCTCATTATCTGCTTAGCCTCGTCCTGCTTCACCTGCTTCCCGGCGTACCTGGAACAAGACGGAACACGTGAATAATGATAATAATAATGACGATAATGATAATAATAGTAATAGTAATAGGAGTAAGAATAATATCAAAAGGAAATAGCTAATACAGTGAAAAGGTGGTGGTGGATTCGAAGGAGAAAGCACAATGAAAGAGAAGAGTGAGAAGAGAGAAAGAAGGATTGATCGAAGGTGACCCACGCATCATTCAAGGCCTGCAAGGAATACACCGAAGCCTGACTCCTATTCCACCGTCCTTCCTTCCTTCCTCTTTATTCCATCTCTCCTTCATCACATCTTTCTTTCATTCTATCTTTCCGTCCTTCCTACCCTTTTCTTTTCCTCTCCAATTTTCCTGACCTCTTGAACCGTCTAATTTTCTGCCTACAATTCCAACCTTTCCTCTTTTTCTTCATTCATGCACTCCTTCCTACGCCTCTCCCTCCTTTACCTTTCCTTCCTTCCTATCCTTTTCCTTTCCTTTCCCTTTTTCTCATCTTCTTGAACTCTCCATTTCTCTACTTAAAATTCCTCCCTGCCTTCCTTTTATAAGCCTTCCAATACGTCCCATCTTCCTTCTTTCCTTTCTCCCTCTTCTCCCTTTCCTTCATAATCCTTTGCCTTCTCCTCCCTCCCTTCCTTCCTTCCTTCCTTCCTCTCTTCCTCCTTCCTTCCTTCGTCCTGCCTCCTGCACGCCCTGGCTCACACGACCTCTATTAGTCTTCCTCCCGCTTCCTTATCCTCTCAACCACTAATTCTCTCTCTCTCTCTCTCTCTCTCTCTCTCTCTCTCTCTCTCTCTCTCTCTCTCTCTCTCTCTCTCTCTCTCTCTCTCTCTCTCTCTCTCTCTCTCTCTCTCTCTCTCTCTCTCTCTCTCTCTCTCTCTCTCTCTCTCTCTACTCCTTCCTTTCTCTTCCCTTCTTTATCACCTATTTTCCCTCCCTCCTTTACCTTCGTCTTTTCCTATTCCTCTTTCACTTTCCTTTTAAGTTTCCTTTAATTTCCTTTCTCCTTCCTTTTCCTCCTCCTCCTCTTCTTCCTCTTTCCTCCCAATGCCCCTCACATCCCCTCTCGCCGTAATCTGCCAACCACCCTCTCCCCCCCCTCTCCCCACCCCCTTCCCCCTTTCCTCCCCTCTCTCTCCCCCCCTTTAAGAGAGGCTTCGGTACCACTCTCACGTCTGCTTCACTTAGAGATTCGGACTACACACGTTCTTTGGTTGACTTTATATTGCTTCGTTTCGTTTCGTTTCACTTTTTCGTCTTTTTCGTCGTCGTTTTCTTGTCTTTTTAATTTTTGGGGGGCTGTTTCGTTTGATTGTTTTAGTTAAGTAGTTTTGTTATGTTTGTTTTGGTGTGTGTTTTTTAGTTTGTTTGGGATTGATTTTGTGGTGTTTTCAGGCTTTTTTTGTGTTTGTGTGTGTGTGTGTGTGTGTGTGTGTGTGTGTGTGTGTGTGTGTGTGTGTGTGTGTGTGTGTGTGTGTGTGTGTGTGTGAGTCTGAACACGTACATGATCGCCTCTCGAGCCAAAATCTCTTTCCCTCCCCCTTTCCTTTTCTCCTTTCTTCCTCCTCTTTCCTCGTTTTCCCATTTTCCTCTCCTTTTCCACCCCCCCTTCCTTCTCTCCCTCCTCCCTCTCCTCACTTTCCTCCTTGTTTTCCCTTTTACCTCTTTTGCCTCCACCTAATCACCATCATCACCATTACCACCAATACACCATCAACTACTCAACTCCAATCCCTTTTCAGTCCCCTTAACCCCACCTTCCCTTTTTTTTCCCTTTCCGCGGCCTTTCCACAGTCTACGTCAGTGTTTCTTCCTTTTCTTTGTTTCCAGCTCCACCGCGAGGCTCCGAGCACTATTTCCCCGACGCGTCATCTCCTGGCCCCCGTCCCTCGCGCTCCGTCACTCACACTGTCAATCACCACCGCCGCTGTTGTGAGGCTGACAGGCTGACACGGATTTTCACCTCTCTCTGTGTTCCTCCTTTCCTTCTCATCTTTCTCTCGCCTGACCTATCTCTCTCTTCTTCACTCGTCCTTCAGTCAGTCTCTTTCCTCTTCCTCTTGTCTCCTATCTTTATCTTACCTGACCTATCTATCTCTCCTCCATCCATCCCTTACTCACTCTCTCTCTTTCCTTTTCCTCTTGTCTCCTTCCTCTTCTCCCCCCCTAGTTATTCTCCTCCTTTGTCGCCACCATAGGAAAGAAGAAGAGAGGAAGAGAGATAGATGTCCACGGGTGATATTTCCTTCCTTTTCTTCATCAATATGTTTTAGTTGACTTTCTTTTGTGCTCTTGACATTTATCTTGTTTTCCCCTTTACTTTTTACCTTCCTTTCCTTCCTTATCTCCTCCATCTCTCCCACCCTTCCTTCCTCTTCCGTCTCCTTCCTCCCTCCCTTCCTCTGCCCCCTCCTGACTTCCTCCCTCCTCATAGTTCTGATTACCTGCTGACTCTGCTTCCTCAGGCTGAATGCACGAGAAAGCAGGGGTAGTAAGGGGGATGGGAGGGGGAGGAGGAAGGTAGGGAGGGAGGAAGAGGGGGAGGAGAGAAGCGGGAAAAGAGACAAGGAAAGATGAATGGGAGGAGTGAAGGAATGAGTGAAGGAATGAGTGAAAGATGGGAAAGAATAAAAAGGGAGAGTCAGAAAACAGCAAGAAGAAAAGGTGATGGAGAAAATGGAAAAGGAACAAGGAGTGATGGAAAAAAAGATAAAGAGGAACAAGGAACGATGGATGAACGAGAGGGAGTGGAGAGGAAAATATAATAAAAATAAGTAGAAGGAACGCTGCTGTACCCCACATTCTCTCTTCCCTCTCTCTCCTCCTTGCCAGTTTTCTCCATTCCTCCACATTTTCCTCTCACCTCCTCCTCCTCCTCTCTCTCTCTTTTTCCGTTCACTACATTTTCCTCTCACCTTCCCTCCACTTATCCCCTCTCGCCACCTCTTTTCTCTCTTCCTGCTCACCGTCCCTCCTTCCTCTCCCTCTTTCCTCAGCACTTTCCTCCCTTCCTACGTTATCTCTGCCTTCAAGCCGCGTATCCGACGTCTGTGTTGTATTAACTTGTGCCACGCTTCTTTTTACAGTTTATCCTCACTATTAAGAAATTTTGCCTTACTCTCTTCCTCCTCCTCGCCTCCCTGCACTGAATCCTGGCTGTTAGTGTGCTTACGGGGGTAGTAATCGTAGTCGTGGTAATGGTAAGAGTAGAAACCGTAATATATATCTACATTTCTTATTGATATTTAGTTCTACAATAAAGTCTTGGGAGATCTCCAGCTGCATTTAACATACAGCAAACTGGATAACCAACAGCATTAAACATCAATGCTCTAATATTAGCAAACCCAAAACCAGCCGCCGCTATTGCGATCTCCCTCTGACAGAACCAAACTTTATTAGGTATCACATCAGGTTCCCCATTTAACATCAAAATGCAGATCAACAGATGGGTTTTCCTGATAGATTTCCACCAGACTGGCACCAACTTTTCAATGTACATAAGAAAATGATGCGTCTTGGGTGTAGCGTTCCCCGGGAAATTACGCGTAAAAGTCTATGGTACCAGACAGCCGCGTTTCATTACTCAACGGCTTCTCTGATGGGCAAAGCGAACACTCCAGATTTATTGCTAACCTCCCATAACATGATTTATATTCCATCATTAGATTAGTCGTATGTTACCAGAACTCTTCTTCCTCCTCCTCCTGCTGCTGCTCCCCCTGCTCCTCCTCCGCCGCTACCTGTTCTTTTTCCCCTCCTCCTTCTGGTCTCTCCTCCTCCTGTTTCTCCTCCTACTCCTCTTCCTCTTCCGCCTCCTCCTCCCGGTCCTCGTCCTTCTCCTCCCCCATCCTCCTCCTCCTCCTCTTCCGCACTAATAATTCACATGCAACTTAACGTAAACGAACTCGACCAAGATTACTTTCCCGTGCCATAAATTTGGGTGAGAGATTCCTCAGCGCGTCGCTTAAATTAGTTCAGTAAAATATGAAAACTTTCCTCCTACGAATATTCACCCCGGACGAAAAAAAAAAAATACTTCGATACAACTTTAAATTATACTTTTCTTCCCTCTCTCTCCCCCTCTCCCTCTTCTTCCCTTCGTTTAATTTGGTTTCCTTGATCGATACGTCTTTTCAATTTTATTTTCCTTGATAAAAACAAGAGAGGTTAAATATATTAACTGATCACTATTTCCACTACGCTAATTTCGTTGCACCAATCTTTTCTTTTTTTCTTTTTGTTTCCTCTACTATTTGTTTTCCTTGATTGATACGTTTTTGTGTATTATTTTCTCTTCTTCGGTAAATACAAGAGAAGTTAAATACATACACTATCTTACCTAACACTTTCCTTCTTCTATTATTTCCTTCCTCTATTACCTTCCTTTTTTCATTTTGTTTCCTCTTCTATTTTCTTTCTTCTCTTTTTTTTCTCCACTTTTATTTTATCTACTATTTTCCCTCACATCTAGTTTATTCTTTCCTTTTCCTCCACTTTCGTTTCATCTACTATTTTATCTGATGCCGTTTTTCTTCCTTTTCCTCCACTTTTACTTATGTTTTCTCCGCCTTGCCTCTTCCCTCCTTCGTGCGCAGCTTAATGTCTCCTGAAAGTTTAACTCTCTCCTCCGCCCGCCCGAAGCTGACACGGAAGAGGAAGAGGAGGAGGAGGAGGAGGAGGAGGAGGGAGGAAGAAAATGACACGAAGGAAAAAAAAAAAGAGAATGATGAGGACATGAAAAAAATATATTGTAAAATTCAGTGTGTGTGTGTGTGTGTGTGTGTGTGTGTGTATGTGTGTGTGTGTGTGTGTGTGTGTGTGTGTGTGGAGCAGGTGAATTTGTATTTTTTACTGGCCTACCACACCTGACCCTCCTCCTCCTCCTCCTCCTCCTGGGCGGGTAAGAGGCCAGACAAAGTTTAAGTCTTTTCACCTAATATTTTTTCCTCACATACTTCCAGTTTTCGTATTTTCTCCTTTTGGTAATTAATCTTCTCTAATTTCTCTCCCATAATCTCCCTCTCCCTCTCCCTCTCTCTCTCTCTCTCTCTCAGGTAAGTAAATTGGGCAGGTAACCTTGGATCCACCTTGCAAGTAAATCGTAAATGACTCGGCAGGTGATTAATTATTCTTTATATCCTCGTTTCCTGCTCACCGCGCCCGGAGGAAGGAGGAGAGGAGGAAGTGGAGGAATGAAGGAGGAGGAGGAAATGGAGACGTTCGAAAAAATGAGAGAGGATGCCACGTAGAAAGAGGAGGATGAGGAGGAGAAAGAGGAGGAGGAGGTAGTAAAGGAGAAAGGAGGTGGAGGAAATGGAGACCGTTCGAAAAAATGAGAGAGGATGTCTCGAGAGAAGGAGGAGGAGGAGGAGAACGAGGAGGAGGAGAAAGAGGAGGATGAGGAAGAAGCGAAGGAACAAGAGGGGGAGGAGGAAGCGGAGGAGAAAGAGGAAGAAGAGGAGGAGAAGGGAAAGTGACAGGCTAAAATTCTTCACTGAAAAGTCATCTTCGGAAAATGTTCAGACACACAGCCTTCCACGCGGTCTTTCTTTAATATTGCAACGTAGTCATTAAAAAGCAAAACACAATCTTCCTGACACACACACACACACACACACACACACACACACACACACACACACACACACACACACACACACACACACACACACACACACCTGAGCGCTTCACTTGTTGTTTCGCTCACCTGAACGTCTGAATAATTTGCACAGTTAAAGTGGAGGTGCTCAGACCCCCTCACCCCCTCCTCCCCCCTTCCCCCGTCCCTTCTATTCTCTCCCCCTCAGTCCCCTCCTCCTCTAAATTTTTCCTTCTCTGCTCTTCTCTCTATCTTTTCCCTCGCTTACCTCTGTTTGTATGTTTCTCTCTCTCGTTCCTAACTTCCTCCCCTTCCTCATATTTTCTCTATTCCCTCCTCCTCCTCTTCCTCCTCCTCCTCCTCTCATTTGTTTTCTCTCCTCTTCTCTGCTATTTTCTCCTTTCCTCGCCTATTTCGACTTCTCTCTCCACCTCGTATTTCTCTTTTCTACTCCTTCTCCCTTAATTTCTCTTCCATTCCTCCTCCTCTTCCTTCAGTCCCCGGCACGCCCCATCCTTCCTCCCAAGAGTGCGTTCGTGACACACACACACACACACACACACACACACACACGCGCACACACACACACACACACACACACACACACACACACACACACACACAAAGCGAACCAGACGGACTTTCGAATAATCATTTCACTTAACACTTACGGAAAAAAGAAAACTGCTTCGTTGTATATTAATTCTCTTACATAAAATACTGACAGCCAGGAATGGAGGAGAGAGAGAGAGAGAGAGAGAGAGAGAGAGAGAGAGAGAGAGAGAGAGAGAGAGAGAGAGAGAGAGAGAGAGAGAGAGAGAGAGAGAGAGAGAGAGAGAGAGAGAGAGAGAGAGAGAGAGAGAGAGAGAAAGTGTCCGAAGTGAAAGATTTAGGAGTAGGGAGAGGTGGAGAAAAATATATGAAGGGAGGGAAGAAGGGGAAGGACCGAGAAGGGGAAAAATGAGGGTTGCGTCGGAAGGGTGGACAGAATTATGGGAACAAGAAAATGATACACGCGAAAATGAATTAACATGGAAGAAAGGTGTAAAGAGAGGAAAAGGAAAATAAAAAGAGGACAATTTATGCATAATGAACGCAATCTTTTGTTACCCGCCTTTTTCCCTGCATTATTCAGGTCTGGTCTGCTCACATTACGATGCAAATTCCGGAATAAACAAACCCTGGAGTCAAAAGATCATGACCGACTCTTTGCACACACGGTATAAACGATTAAACCTGAGGATATAAACGACGGAATTCACACTTTAGGGGACGACGTTAATTTTAGGAGAGGAAGCAGAAAACAGATGACTAACAGCTGATCTCCGCCTGGACTTGAAAACAAACACGGTATAAATGATTGAACCTGGAGGTATAAAGGTCAGAATTCACACTTTAGACAACATTAAATCAGTGCAAAACAGCAGAAAACAAATGACTATCAACCGATCTTCTTCTGGACTTGAAAAACCAATACCCAACGAAGTGAATGAGGAAAATACTGCAAACAAAGGAAAGAGAAACGTTAATTCCTTGAACTTGAAAACAAAAACGCAACGGAGTGAATGCGAACAATACTACAAACAATGAAAAGACAAACTAGCAGACAACTGAGCATCGCGTGAATATTTGAAAACGAAAATACATGGAACTGAAACCTAAAAAAAAAATGAGAAAAAAAAAACGAGACAAGTGAGTATCGCACAAATCCTTTAAAAACAAAAACGCAATGAACTGAAAAAAAAGAAAAAGCTGCGGAGGATGACGAAGACTAAAATTACGCAGCAGGAAAACACATCAATAAAAAAAAGTAAAACGACAAAGAAAGAAGATACAATAGGAATAAAAACGAGACAACTGAGCATCGCGCGAAGCTTTAAAAACAAAAGCGCAACGAACTAAAAAAATCAAAACACCTGCAAAGGACGATGAAAACTGAAAAAAAGCGGGAAAACACGTAATTCATCAAAGTTAACCGGCAAAGAAAGAAGATTAAAGAAACACAAATTGGAGACAACTGAGAATCGTGCAAAGTCTTCCAAACAGAAAAAGCAACATATCAAGAGTAATAAAACGCTGCAAAGGACGATGCGAGCAAAATACAGAGAAAGAAAACGCGTATACCATGAAAGTGAAAATAGAGAAATAGTAGAAATAGAGGAAAACGTTCATAATAAAACTAAAACACACCAAAAACGACAATAAAACAAAATCAGAGAACTAGACGAAACCACAAAGACGAAAACAACAGTAAACAAAGCGGCAGAGGCGAGGAGGAGGATTTCAGGACACAAAAATGGTATTAATGGAGGAAAACACGTCCATAATAAAACTAAAACACACCAAAAATGTCAATAAACCAATATCAGAGCACTAGACGAAGCCACACAGACGAGAACAACAGTAAACAAAGAGACAGACAGATGCGATGAGGAGTAAGGTTTCAGGAGACAAAAATGGTAGAAATGGAGTAAGACACGTTCATATATATACCAAAAACACACACAAGCCGTCAATAAACCAAAATCAGAGCACTAGACAAAACCACAAACACAAGAACAGCAGTAAACAAAGAGAGAGAGAGCGACAAAAGGGAAGGTTTCAGGAGACAAGACAAGTGAGCATCGCAAGGCAGGAAGGAGGCGGAGGAAACGTCAACACGGAGCGAGGCGGATCAAAGACGCCACCAAGGAATCTGATAAAGGACTCGATGCCTTGATGGCGGCGTCTGCGGCCTTGTTGTCGCGTCCAGGACCCCGAAATAAGGCACTTCTGAGGGACAGGTGGGCGGCGAGAGGGCTGGAGGACGCTCGAGGGGAAAACGTAACTTATGAGAAGACCCGGAAAGTTGTGAGGCTTTGTTATGAGGTTGCCTGAGGTTGTCTGTGAGGCGGAAACGTATTGGTTGTGGTAGTGGAGTTAAGTGAGTTTTATTGGTTTAGATAGGAATGTAATGGTTTGTGAAGTGGTTGTGATTTTGTCTGAGGTTGTCTGTTAGATGGAAATGTATTGATTGTAGTAGTGTAGTTAGTTTCAGTGGTTTGTATAGGAATGTAGTGGTTTATGAGGCGGTTGTAGTGACGGAAGAGGTTGTAAAGTGGTTGTTGAAGTGGCAAGGTGGTTTGGTGAGGTTTTATACGCGGAGGTGGTGTGTTGTGGTAATGGAAATGTATTGGTGAGTGGAGATGGTGGTTATGGTGGTTGAGGTAGTTTGGTGGAGTCATATTTATGTGGAGATAAGGTAAGATTGTTAAGAGATCATGTGGAGCTGATGGTGGTGAAGCAAATAGAGGTGAATCAAAGTGGAACAGGTAAAGAAGTGACGACGATGTGGAGGTGATAAGAGGTGGAAGGATGATGTGGAATTTTGACAAAATGGAACAGACGAATAATAGTCAAAGTGGAGCAAGTGAAGAGTAGGAAAGTGGAACAGACGAAGATCAGTCAAAATTGGACCAGGTAAATGTTAGTCAAGGTGTAGAGGTGGAGGTGAAGGTGTGTCAAGGGGTGGAGCAGGTGGAGTTGATGGGAGGAAAGGTGACTCGTTATGGTGACAAGCCGCAAAAAAATCATTAAATGCAAATAAGTTCAATTAACATACAAAGTGATTTAGGAATGGCGCGAAAGAGAGAGAGAGAGAGAGAGAGAGAGAGAGAGAGAGAGAGAGAGAGAGAGAGAGAGAGAGAGAGAGAGAGAGAGAGAGAGAGAGAGAGAGAGAGAGAGAGAGAGAGAGAGAGAGAGAGAGAGAGAGAGAGAGAAAAAATTCAACCTCAGATTCCCTTTCACCTTCCTCTCCCGTTCTCTCTCTCTTCCTCCTTCCCCTTCCCTCTCCCCTCTCTCCTCCTCCTTCCTCCTCTCCCTCTCCCCCTCCCCTTCTACCCCTCCCTCTCTTTCCTTCCACTCCCCTCCCACTCGCTCTCTCTCCCACTCTGATTAGGCGGGGTGGCTGGCGGAGTGATCAAGGTTCTTAGTATGCATGGAAAACCGCCTTTTTTCCCTAACACACGACCGGCGCTGAACACGGCCGGACAAGAAGCGAGTCTCTCTTTACTGAGGCGTCTGATTGTCTTGCGAAGCCAATCACGGGAAGGGCGGAAGAGAAGGAGAACCAGGAGGAGAAGAATGAGGCGGGGGAGAGCAGGACGTAACGAAGAGTAAGGGAAGGTAAGGAAAAGAAGAGGAGAGGAAATAGGAAAGAGAACGAAGAAGAGAGGAGGAAGAGAAGAAGAACCAGGAGGAGAAGAATGAGGACGGGGAAGAGAAAGAGCAGTGCATAACGAGTAAGTATAATGAAAGAAAAAGGAAGGTGAGGAGAAGAACAGAGGAGAGGAAAAGGTATGAGAGAGAGAAAGAAAGGAGAGGAGAAAAGGTTGATGGAAGAAAGGTAATATGGATGAGAGAAGGGGAAGAGAAATGCAGAAAAGAAGATGGGGAAATATGAGGAAAAGGGAAGCTATAGAAAAGAATGGCAGAAGAGGATTAGATGGAAGGAAAAAGGAAGGAAAGGGAAGAAAAAAATATAGCAATAACCAAAACCAGGAAAGTGAGTGGAGGGGAAAGGGAAGGGGTAAGGAGGAAGGAAAGGAGGTGAGGGAGGAGGAAGGGGAGGAGGATAAGAAATGAGAGGTAAATCACAGAGGACAGGAAGGAATAACAACCATTAGAGTGTGATTGGAGGAGAAAGGGAAGGGATAGGAAGGGAAATGAGGAAAAGAGAAAGAGAGAGGAGGAGAAATAAGAGATGAAAGGGAAAATAGGAGAGGACAGGAAGGAAAACTGAGGTAAATAAGGGGTAGGAAGGAAAGCCGATGAGGGAGGAAGAGGAGGAGGTGGAGGAGGAGGAAAGGGGAGAGAAATAAGAGATGAGAGGGAAAATAGGAGATGACAGGAAGGAAAACTGAGGTAAATAAGGGGTAGCAAGGAAAGCCGATGAGGGAGGAAGAGGAGGAGGAGGAGGAAGAGGAGGAGGAGGAGGAGGTGGAGGTGGAGGAGGAGAGGGGAGAGAGATGAGCGGGAAATGAGGGAGGACAGGAAAGAAAAATGAGGTAAATAACACGTCATAAACACCTTCGGTAGAACAAGCAGCCGGGAGGAGGAGGAGGAGGAGGAGGAGAGTGAGTGTGTTCTAGATCGTGCTTCGGGGGGAGGGGGGGGGGGGGGACTTTAAAAGGAGAAAGCGACGCTGAGGAAGAGGAAGGACTTCGCTGCTCCGAGGAAATATTTCACGCCTGGAACTTTACATGGGACGAGTTATGCTGGTGTATGTTTCACTTTGTTCCGAGTCCCTCTTCGTGCTCTGCCTGGAGGAGGAGGAGGAGGAGGCACGGAAACACGGAAGAGCAGGCAGCCATATAAATCCACCTATTATTGAAGTGTTTGCGGAGGAGGAGGATAAAGCACGAAAACATGGAAGAGCAGGCAACTATATAAATCCACTTATTATTGAAGTGTTTGAGGAGGAGGAGGAAGAAGCACTGAAACACGGAAGAGCAGGCAGCTATATAAATCCACTTATTATTGAAGTGTTTGAGGAGGAGGAGGAAGAAGCACTGAAACACGGAAGAGCAGGCAACTATATAAATCCACTTATTATTGAAGTGTTTGCGGAGGAGGAGGAAGAAGCACGAAAACATGGAAGAGCAGGCAACTATATAAATCCACCTATTACTGAAGTGTTTGAGGAGGAGGAGAAAGAAGCACGGAAACACGGAAGAGCAGACAACTATATAAATCCACCTATTACTGAAGTGTTTGAGGAGGAGGAGAAAGAAGCACGGAAACACGGAAGAGCAGGCAGCTATCTCAACCCACCTATTATTGAAGCATTTGAAAAGGATACATGAAAACGAGGAAACATGGAAGAGCAGACAACTTTATAAACTAGGCTGACATTGGAGTACTTGATAACCTGTATTACATCTCCTCGTAGGCGTCTCTTTACCATTTTTAGAAGGAGGAGGAGGAGGAAAAGGAGGAACTGGATGAAGAAAAAGGAGTGGCTGGTGGAACAACAAGCGTAAGCGGAGGAGAAGAAAAGTGATAGTGAGAGTAAGAAGAGGAGGAGGAGGAGGAGGAGGAGGAGGAGGAGGAGGGGAATGTAATGGTAGAATGGCGTGAACAGATTGGAGAGTGTATTTTTCAAGGGAGAGAGAGCGAGAGCGAGCGAACGAGAGCGAGCGAACGAGAGCGAGTGAGCGAGAGAGAGAGAGAGCAACTTCTAACTTCCATCATATATCACAGTACTAAATTTCCCTAAACTTATTTCAGAGGAGCGTCAGCCGGAAGGAAGGAAGAGAAGGGAGAGAGAGAGGGAGAGAGAGAGAGAGGGAGGGAGAGCGCCACAGATGCAAGGAACGAGATAAAAAACTACCAGCAACCTACCCAGTAAATCACCTCGACTGAATTATTAACTTAACCAAAATGACAACACACACACACACACACACACACACACACACACACACACACACACACACACACACACACACGTTGTCCATTCCTCAAAAGTTATTACGGTGAAAAAAAATGAAGAAAAAAATAATGCCCTTCCTTCATCTTCGTCAAAATATGATACGTGAGGATTTTTCACAAGCATCAGCAGCACCGCCGACGTTAATTAAATGACTGAAGCAAGGAAAAAAAATAAGGGAAAGATAAAGAAGAAAGAAAAAAAATGAGGAAAAATATACGTAGGCAATCTTGAGGAGGGGGATATTAGATAAAAAGGAAAACAGAGTAAATATATATAAAAAAATATGTATTACTGAACAGACGAGGGGAAGAAGCAAGGAAGAAAAAAGCTAAATTAGAGAGAAAACAAGCATGCAATCTTGAAGAGGAGGAGGAGGAAGATATCTGACCAAGGAAAACTGAAGAAAAAAAGTGCACAAGAGAGGGAAAGGAAGCAAGGAAGAAAGACAGTAATACAAAAAGCTAAATGAGAAAGAAGAGAATTAGTCAATCTTGAAGAGGAGGAGGAAGATATCTGATAATGGAAAACTGAAGAAAAATAAAAAAATAAACAGTATTGGACAAAGGAGGGGAAAAAGCAAGGAAGAAGAAGAAAAAGAGCTAAATGAGAAAGAAAAGAATTAGGCAATCTTGGATGATACTAGATAAAAGAAAACTGAATACAAAAAACAAAAACAATATTGGACAAGGGAGAGGAGGAGGCAAAGAAGAAGAAAGAAGAAAAAACTAAATGAAGAAGAAACGAAGTAGGCAATCGAAGAGAACAAGGATGCTAGATAAAGAAGGAGAAAAAATAAAAATGACAGTATTGGACAAGGGAGGAAAAAAAAGAAAATAGCTAAATAAGAAAGAAACGAAGTAGGCAATCGAAGAGAACGAAAATGCTAGATTTTGGAAAAAAATAGAAATAAGGAAAAAAACAAAATAAACAGTATTGGACGAGGGATGGGATAAAGCAGGGAGGAAAGAAAAAAATAATTGAGAAAGAAAATACGTAGGCAATCTTGACGAGGAGGAGGAGGAGGAGGAGGAGGAGGAGGATAAAGGAAATAACGGATAAAGGAGAACTGAAGGAAAAAAAATAACAGTATTGGACAAGGGAGGTAAGGAAGCAAGGGAGAAGAAAGAATAGAAAAAAAAGGTGAATGAGAAAGAAAATGCGTAGGCAATCTTGAGGAGGAGGAGGAGGAGGAGGAGGAGGAGGAGAAGGAGGAGGAGGAGGAGAAAACTGGATAAAGGAAAATCGGAGGAAAAATCTAAAAATAATAAAAATATACAGAATTGAACAAGGAATGGATGACGGATACAAAAGAAAAAAAACATAAGAAAAGAACCAAACTAGGGGAAAGAAACCTACATCAAAAGGAAAAAAGGAGAAGGGTACAAAAAAAACTAATAAAAAAATAACCAAAATTGAGAGAAGAAAAACTAATTAAAAAAAGTAGAGATAGAAAAACATACAAGAAAAATTAACCAAACTGAGGAGAAAGAAACTAATCGAAGGCAAAAAGGGGAAGGAGACGAAGGGTACAAAGGGACAAAAAAAAAACATTACCAAGAATTAACCCAAACTGAGAGAAGACAAACAAAAACCGACAAAATAAAAAGGGTTAGAGGAGACACGAAAAAAAATGGGGAAAAAGATAAGAAAAAGAAAAAAGAAGAAATACGAAAATGATACAAAAGAGGAAAAAGATAAGAAAAAGAAAAACAAAACAAAAAGAAAAACTGGCCACTTCCTGAACTGAATAATGGGCATCCAACTAAGGAACCCCCCCCCCAAAAAAAAAAAAAGATCAATACTAAAATGAGGCAAACAGTCTAACCTGAACCTCAAGAGAAGAGAAAGCGAAAAGTTGGGTCAAAATCACATCCAAAAAAAAAAAAAAAAAACGAAAAAAAAAAAGAGAAAAGACACAAAAACTAAGACCCAAAATGAAAAAAAATACGGTACACTGACTCACCTGAAACTCAAGGGAAGAAAAAGCGTAGCGCCTCCCGGATCAGAGCAGGGAAGTGAAAGGGCAAAATTACATCTTTCGTTCCCTGTCTCACACGCGGCTGCAGGCGGCGGGGCAGCTGTCCTCCACGCTACGCCGGGCTCGGAGGACAACTGAGGACAGACAGGATGGCTTCAGGGACACGGCCAGGCAGGAGGAAGGAAGCGAGGCGAGAGGGGAGCAGGACAGGGACGGAAAAAGGAGAGAGAGAGAGAGAGAGAGAGAGAGAGAGAGAGAGAGAGAGAGAGAGAGAGAGAGAGAGAGAGAGAGAGAGAGAGAGAGAGAGAGAGAGAGAGAGAGAGAGAGAGAGAGAGAGAGAGAGAGACAGACCCCATGGTCCAGACTTGGTGGTCTGTCCTTAAACCTAAGTGATTTTACATTAATCAGAAGACTCCAAAACGTTGCATTTCTACTCTAGTTGATATTAAGTTGAAGGAAGTGACGGTCGAGCTTATTTTTGAAGGAGTCAATCGTGTTACACTGGACCACTGACGGTGGAAGCTTATTCCATTCTCGCACTACAACGTTGGTGAAGAAAAATTTGGTGCAGTCTGAATTTACTTGTCTACATCTGAGTTTTACGCCATTGTTCCTCGTGCGCAAAGTGTCATCGATCATAAACAATGTTGATCTGTCTACATTCGTGAAACCATTAAGTATTTTAAAACATTCGATCAGTTTTCCTCGGAGGCGACGTTTCTCAAGAGAGAACATGTTAAGGGTAGAAAGCCTTTCTTCGTAGGATTTGTTGCGCAAGGAAGGGATCATTTTCGTTGCCCGACGCTGAACACCTTCTAATTTAGCAATATCCTTTGCATGGTGGGGAGACCAAAACTGTACCGCATATTCCAAGTGGGGTCTGACTAAACTGTTGTAGAGCGGGAGTATTACATCTTTATTCTTGAAGAATAAAGTTTCTTTTAATGAAGCCCAACATTCTGTTCGCTTTATTTGCTGCATCGATGCATTGCTGTGAGAATTTGAGGTTTGACGCGATTTTGACCCCCAAGTCTTTGACGCATTGAACGCTTTTGAGTTTAACGCCGCGCATTTCGTATTCGAACTTCTTATTCCTCGTTCCAACTTGAAGGACCTGGCACTTGTCTACGTTAAAGGGCATCTCCCATCTATCCGACCAAGCTGAAATTTTGTACAAATCCTCTTGGAGGCTTTGCCTGTCTTCGTCAGTGAGAACCGAGTTGCCAATCTTTGTGTCGTCTGCAAATTTACTAATGCGGTTATTGAGTCCAACATCCACGTCGTTGATGTAAATAATGAAGAGCACTGGGCCAAGGACCGAGCCCTGAGGGACGCCACTAGTGACAGGCGCCCACTCTGAGTTAAATCCGTCGATCACTACTCTTTGTTGTCTGTTGCTCAACCAATTCGCGATCCATTGGAGAGAGAGAGAGAGAGAGAGAGAGAGAGAGAGAGAAAGAAGAGGGAAGTAGAGAAGGGAAAAGAAAAGGGAAGTATAGGGGAGAAAAGGGAGAGAAGTGGAGGACAGAGATGGAAAATGAGAGACGAGAAAGAGGAGGAAGAAAGTCGAGAAGGAAAATCATGTTACGAAGAACAAGATGAGGGAAAGAAAGAGGGAAGAAACGGGAGAAAATGTAGAAAATGAGAGGAGAGAGAGAGAAAAAATGAGATAGGAGGAAGAAAAATAAAGAAGTATAGAAGGAAATCACGGTAGGAAGGAGAACAAGAAGAATGAATTAAAGAAGAAAGAGGAGAGAACGGAAGGACAACCGAAAAATGAGAAAGGAGAAAGAGCACGGACGAGGAAAAGGAAATCACGGTAGAGAGAACAAGATGAAATGATGTAGGAAAGGAAATAATAAAAGATGAAGGAAATGGAGTAATGATGAACATAAAGAAGGGGAGAAAACAAAGAAAATGGAGGAGGAAAGAGGTGGACAAGAGGAGAAAGAGAGATACAGAAGGAAATGAAAGGAGGAAAAAAAGGAAGAGGAAGACAGGATTGGAAAAGGGAAAGAAAGGAATGGAGTAAACAAGAGAAAAGGAGAGGAAAGAGAAAAAGGGGAGACGAGGAGGAGGAGGAGGAGGAGGCAAAACAGATACACAAACGACCTCCTCTCTTGACCAACACACACCCACCCACACCCACACCCACACACACACACACACACACACACACACTAAGAAAAGAGAAGAGGAGGAGAGAAGAAGAATCGCAGACAAAATATATTCAGCATTTCTTCACCTCCAACAAAAGTAAAAGATCTCCTGACAGAATACCTCTGCTTCGGCCGCTCCAAAGGGAAATTACGGGGAGACGCGATGCTGGAGGACTGCAGGGAAATGAAACGGAATGCTTAAGAGATATTCCTGTCCTCTCTTGTCCTCCTCCTCCTCGTCCTCCTACTCAAGCAACACGTCCTCATCTCCTTCCTCCTCATCTTCTTCGGCCTCATCTCCTTCGTATTCATATTCTTCGACCTCATCTCCTACTTCGTCCTAATCTCCATCCTCATTTCCTTCATACTCATCTTCATACTCATCACCGTTTTCATCTTCTTCGTTCTCATCTCCTTCGTCTTCATCTCCTTCGTCCTTGTTTTTTTGTTATTCTTCTCGTTATTTTTTTTCTCTTTTCTATCTTCCTTTTCTCTTATACCTTCAAGAAAAGTGACATCCTCCTCCTCCTCCTGCTGTTGTTTGTTCTTCCTTTGTGTTCCTTTGTGTTCCTCCTCCTCCTCCTCCTTCTCCCCCTCGTCTTCTTCTTCCTTCTGTTTCCGTTCCTCCACAAGCACTACACTCACTCTTCTTGCTCTTTGTTATTCCTCTCGTTCTTCTCTCTCTTTCTCTCTTCCTTCTTCTCATATCTGCAAAATAAAAGGATAGATACGATACCTTCATGGATAGTGACGCCCTTTCCAAACACCACGCCCACTCTCTCTTATTTTGTTATTCTTCTTGTCCTGTTTTCATTTTCCTTCCTATTTTCCTTCCTCGTATACTGGCAAGAAGAGGTTAGGTAAGTTCATGGGTGGTGAGGTTAGGTGGGGTTGGGTTTTCAGGACACTCTTGTTATTTTGTTATTCTTCTTGTCCTGTTTTCATGCTCCTTTCTATTTTCCTTCCTCGTATACCTGCAAGAAGTGGTTAGGTAAATTCATGGATGCTGAGGTCATATGAGGTTGGGTTTCCAGGAGCCGCCGTGTATTGGTTTGCCGGCCTCTTGCAGACCCCTTATGTTGATGTGCTTCTCTTTGCCGTGCACAGACCTCCTCCTCCTCCACGTCTAGTTCCTTTCCTCCTCCTCTTCTCCTCCCACTCGTTACCTTCTTTTCTTCTTCCTCATCTTTTTTATTTATCTCCTCCTACTCCTTCTCCTCACTTATTTTTCCTTCCTTTCACTCCCTTCCTTCTCATTTTCTTTTCCTCCTCATTTTCATTTATATATTTTTCTCCTCCTCCTTCCTCACTTATTCCCTTTTTCCTTCCTTCCACTTCCTTCTTCCCTTCCTCATCTTTCTCTTCCTCCTCATCTCCTTTTTCATCATCTTTTTCATTTCTCTCCTCCTATTCCTCCTCCTCTCTTCCACTTCCTTCCTTCGTTTTTCTCCTCCTACTCCTTTTCTTAATCTTTTTCCGTCCCTTCTTCCTTCTCTTCCTCGTCCTCGTCCTCCTTTGCAACATCTCTTACTCCTTATTACCTTCCTCCTCCCTTTCTTCATCTTTTTCCTACTTTTCTTCTATTTCGTCTTCCTCCTCCAGAGTCCATAATTCCAGGTTTTATGAAATTATAATTGATTCCCTCGGTGATTCACGGCAAAAAATAGCTTCCCTCGTGTTCTGTCCGACCTTCACTTCCATCATTAATATTGTGGATTTAGCGGCGACGAACGACCACAGGAGTCATCAAATATGTTAGCGAGTTAATAAATGGTTCAGGAGGTCACGCTGTCGTTCAAGATTAGAGGATCATAACCTTTCTGGCATTAAATATGATCACTGTTATTAGTATCTTCCTCTGTCTATCTTGTGTAAGGGAAGGGAAAAAGAGGTCAGATTGTCGTTCATGAGGAGAGGATCATAACATTTCTGGCACTAAAGATGGTCATTGTAATTAGTATATTCCTCTATCTTCTTGTGTAAAGCTGTTTTTTTGCTGTATTGTTTTCTATTATTTTCTTTATCTATTGTGTTTTTTGTTTATTTTCTTTTTTGTAAATTGTAAAAAGGGGAACTTCCTATCATCGTATTTACCTTCAGTTCGTCTTCAGTGTTGTAAAATAATAAGGGAAGTCAATTTTAGTAACCCAGAAATCAAACAAACCCCAAAGTAAGCCTAGTTATTAATATGTCCTAGTTACTGTGGTTATTGTTATTAGTATGCCAAAAGTATGCCAAATTATGCTAGGGAGGCAAAAAAAAACAAAAAAAAACAGGCATTTCACCAAGTCACGCGCATTCATGAAGTCACACGAATCACCACTCATTAACTCAACACATCAGGCAAGGGAGGAGGAGGAGGAGGAGGAGGAGGAGGAGGAGGAGGTGGTGGTGGTGGGGGAAGAGTCGGAAGGAAGGACCATTGGAGTAAAATAAGTTTGAGGAAAGAATTAATATTTCCTAAGTCCCTCACATTCTATAATGCAAAACTTCACTGATCTTTACGTCAATACCAAACAAAGAGGAGGCGAAGGAGGAGGAGGAAGAGGAGGAGGGGGAAGGAGGAGGAGAGACAAGAGGGGACCAAAAGATGAAAAGCCTTGACAAAGAACACTCACACTCACACTCTCTTTCCTTGGTGACGGGGCGGAGTGAATGAGAAAGTGAGGTGGAGTGCGGCGGCGGCGGCGGGGGTGAGTGAGGCCTCTTACTATTCATTATTCATTAGTCATTACCTTCACATCACCTGGAGATTGCTAGGAACCTCATGATCAAAGCCACCATTATCCTCCTTTCGCATATGAGAGGGGGAGGAGGAGGAGGAGGAGGAGGACGAGGAGGACGAGGAGGGAAGGAGAGGTATACGACATGATAGGGTGTGTGTGTGTGTGTGACAGAGAGGAGAGAGTGAGAGGAAAAGGAGATGGAAAGGAGCAGAAGGAGGAGGAAGAGGAGCAGAAAGAGGAACGCAGAATAGGCAAGACATGATAACGTGTGTGACTGAGAAGGACAGAAGGTGGAGAAGGGAAAAAGGAGATGAAAAGAGGAAGCAGGAGGAGGAGGAAAAAGAGGAGCAGAAGAAGGAACGCAGAATAGGTAAGACATGATAACGAGGAAAAGGTACAGAAGAAAGGAAACTGACAGAAAAAGATGAAAAGAACAGGAGGAGGAGAAGGAAGAGGAGGAGCAAGATGAGGATGTGAGAACAAGATGAAAGGTATATGAAATGAACGGGTGTCTCTGAAGGAGGGACCCCGAGATGAAAGCCTTGGTAGAGGTGACAAGGAGGCGTCCTGAGGGAGTACTCGTGAGTGTATTGGAGGAAAAATATAGACTGACTGAGACATGAGATTGAGGAAGCGTGTGGACAAGTATTGGTATATCGAGAACGGCTTGGAAACTGGTATAGAGGTTTGTAGGAATAGAGGAAACGATGTAGAATAGTATAGATGCACATGAAGAACACTTACGGAATGGCTTGAAAACTGCTTTAGAGGTTTGTAGGAAATGTGAACACTGTGAAGAAAGCATTAGAAAGTATAGATACATATGGAGAACACATACATAAGCCACATATACATCATACATACATAAAATACATACATATTCACCCATACACAATACAAATACATAATAAAGGTTTGCTGAAAATTAAGTCTAGGGAGTATGGAAAGAAGTATTGAAATAGAGGAAATATTATGAAATCTGTCAATAGAGTTTTGTAGGTAGCAAGAAAAGATGAAATGTATTAAAATGGAAATACGAAAGGCCATCACACACACACACACACACACACACACACACACACACACACACACACACACACACAATATGGAAAAAGCGAACAGGAAATGACAAAACAGAGATGGGAAATAATTTGAAATCTGTTAATAGAGTTTTGTTGGTAGCAAGAAAAATGTGTAACGTAGTAAATGTAAACAAATACGAAGGACATCACACACACACACACAAAAAAAAAGAACGGGGAAATAGCAAAACATATCCAAACGTCACCGAAAATCACGACCGCCACCAACAAACGAGCAAACACTCACATACAAAAAACATTAAAGGTAAAACAGAAAACATCAAAGACCAGAAAAAAAAACCGTGATGGATATGTGTGTTTGTGTTTTTGTACGTTATCGAAATTATTCATGATACACACACACACACACACACACACACACACACACACACACACACACACACACACACACACACACACACACACACACACACACACACACACACACACACACACACACACACAAGGATGAAAAGCGGTACACGATTTTTCAGTCTCCAGTTAATGAGCTTCACCTGAGATTTTACCTGTAATGAACGTGAAATTAAAAGTATTGAAGACGAGGAAAAAAAAATAAAGAGTAACAGAATGATAAGCGGAGAGAAAAAGGAGCGGAAAAGTTAAGAGATAAAAAAAAGTATAAGAGAAACACGTGAGGAAGAGAATTGTATCAGAAACGTAGTGCTAAAGATAAGTGTGAAAGAAAAAGGGAAGAAAGAATTATAGAGAAATTAAACCTGATACGCGAAACTAGAAATTAAGAAAGGCATAAAGAAAAAAAGACATGGGAAAAGGAAAGAAGGAAAGAAAGAAGAAACACACGAAATAGATACAGGAAACCAAGAAAAAAGTATACCACACATGAGAATCAAAATACGAAAGAAAAATAAAGAAAAGAAGACGAAATAAACCGCACAAACGAAATTAAAACAGGAAGAGATAAACCTTAGCTAAAAAAATGCCTAAAACAAATATGGAAAGAAAAATAAAGGCGAAAGCGAGCCCTCAAAAACGAATCCCCCACTTCCACAAACTTAAGACGGCTCGGGAAAATGAAAAATAAGGAGCCGCGAAAGACGAGCGGGGAATGGAAATAATATCAAGGCGACAGATGCTTAAAAACAAGAGAGTCGGGCCGCGTCTCGAGAGCTACACGCAGAGGAGGAATTTATTGAGGTTCCCCATGCAAATTCCCCGCGACGACTTCCCGTTTTCTTTTACCCCAACACGGTGTTTCATTTCCTTAATCCATTTTTTACTCTCTCTCTCTCTCTCTCTCTCTCTCTCTCTCTCTCTCTCTGGGTCTATTTCTATCTCTATATTAGTCTTTTTTTTTCTCTAACTCTACCTTTGCTCCGCTCTACTCGTTCTAGTCTCTCTCTCTCTCTCTCTCCCCCCCCCCTTCACGACCCAGAAATAACGAATCCAGGCTCGCTCGCTAAATCCAGGTCGGGATATGAACACCTTATCGTAAGTGGTGGCCTAGTCCATGCCACGTCCAGGTGTTTCTCTGCACCCACACCCTCCTCCTCCTCCTCCTCCTCCTCTTCCCTCCGTCCCTCCTTCCATTCACTTATTTCCCTCAGCCTTTCATTTCCTCCTCCCCTTCCTCGTCCTACTTCTCCTTCTCTATTCGCCTTCCTGCTTAATCTTCCTCCTACCTTCGGCTTGTCCTGTTTTTTCTTTCTTCCTTTCTTCCTTTCTTTCTTTCTTCCTCCCTCCTCCATTCCCTCGTCACTCCCTTCATTTCCCTCCGTCGCCATATTTTCGCCTCTCCACTCTTCCTGTATTCTCCATTCTTTTCTTCTTTCCATCTAGCTTGTTTTCATTCTTTCCTTCATTCTATTTCTTCTCACGTCTTTCCTGCTTTCATTCCGTCCTTTCTTTACTTCCCTCTAATCTCCTTTCCTTCCACCCTTCCCTCTCTCTCCAGCCATTGTTCTCCCCTTCTTTCCTTTATTCACACTTTCCTCTTTCTTCCTTCCTTCCGTCCTTCTAATCCCCCTCTCTCCTTCCACCCGTTTCCTCCCTTCCCGCGGACTCAACTCCCCTCCGTTCTGTTCTCTTATTTCTCTTCCTCGAGGCTCATGGAGAGTAAGGCTTCGGGCGAGTCATCCCATTGGTGGATCTCGCTAGGCCCTGAGCCAATAGCAACCCGCGTGGCATGACTGAAGGCGTCGGGAGCTAATGCAGTTTTGAATCGGAGGAAAATGTGGGGAAAAATATCTCGGGTGTATCATTTTAAAAGGGCGAGGAAAATGGATGAGATGATGGGAGAAAAAACAGGTGCATTCAATCCCTGACTTGCTCTTTCCCTCTCTCTCTCTCTCTGGCTCGCTCTCTCGCTCTCATTTTCTTTCTTCTCTCTTACTCCCTTTCTCTGGCAGAAGAAAATAGCCCCTCACGTTCCCTCTTCCCCGCCTTAAGTCTTTCGTACGAGGCAGTCAGACCATCGTGCAATACAAGCTTGAGGAAATACTAGGAAGAGGGAGAGCCAATAGGGAAGCCATACGTAAAAAGTGACCAGCCAATCACCATCCCTCTCTGTCTACAGCCTCGCCAAGGACCAATAAAGATCTCCGGCACAAAAAGGACGAGCCAATCAGCGGCCGGAACACAAACAAGCTTCCTGCTGGTTGGCGGAGGCGGCGAAGCGTCGTATAGCGGGGGCGTCGTATAGCCGGGTATTTTTAACGTCAAGGTCGAGGTGTTGTTTTATGTCAGGGTAAAGGGAAGGGAAGGAAGGAAGGGAGGAAGGATGCATCGAGGGTGTCAAGTGTCAGTGCTTGTGTGGAAGTCGAAGAGGAAGGATGTGCGTCTGTTTGTCTGTCCGTCTGTAAAGCCCGAGTATGTGTCTGTAGGGTCTGATTCTGTTGGTCTCTGTCGGTCTGTCAGTCATTGTTATCTGTTACCTGCCTGTCTGAGCTTCCATGTTTCTTTGCCTCTGTCTGTTCGTCTGTCTGTCTGTCTGTCTCTGTCTGTCTGTCTCTGTCTGTCTGTCTCTGTCTGTCTGTCTCTGTCTGTCTGTCTCTGTCTGTCTGTCTCTGTCTGTCTGTCTGTCTGTCTGTCTGTCTGTCTGTCTGTCTCTGTCTGTCTGTCTGTCTGTCTGTGTCTGTCTGTCTGTCTGTCTGTGTCTGTCTGTCTGTCTGTGTCTGTCTGTCTGTCTGTCTGTGTCTGTCTGTCTGTCTGTCTGTCTGTCTGTCTGTCTGTCTGTCTGTCTGTCTGTCTCTGTGTCTGTCTCTGTGTCTGTCTGTCTGTGTCTGTCTGTCTGTGTCTGTCTGTCTGTGTCTGTCTGTCTGTGTCTGTCTGTCTGTGTCTGTCTGTCAATCTGCCTGTCTGTCAATCTGCCTGTCTGTCAATCTGCCTGTCTGTCAATCTGCCTGTCTGTCAATCTGCCTGTCTGTCAATCTGCCTGTATCTGTCTTCTTGAGGTTGTTTCTTGTTATTGCTGTTCTTTTTGTTCTTGTTCTATATGCGTCTGCGGGTCTCGCCTCCCCTTCGTTTTCCCTACAGTTTCCTAAATCAATTTACGTCCCCTTAAACTCTTCCTTGTTCTTTTTCCTCCTAGCTCCTCCTCCTCCTCTTCTTCCCCTCCCTTTCCTCCATTTTTCGGGATCTTAACCTAGTTACCTTCCTCTCTCTCCTTCCCTCCAAATCTTTTCGTCCTCCTCATCTACTCTGCTCAATTCGCTGCGGGTTCTTTTCCATTCTTATTTTTTCTTTCCCTTGTTTTCCTCCTCAGCAGTCTACAACTTTTTCATTTCCTCCTCCTCCTCCTTCTCTTGAGCAATTATCTTTTTCCTCTCCTCTTTCCTCTTCCTTAGTGTTTCGTTTGCACATTTCTTCCATCTTTTCCCTCGTGTTTTCCTTTTTCTTTCACTTGTTTTCCCTTTCGCCTCCTCCTCCTCTTCCTCCTCCCTCTTTACTTCCTCCATTTCTTCGCATCCTTCCTTTCGCCTAAGTTTCCCTCCTCTTCCTCCTCTTCATTTTCATTTCTTACATCTTTCCCCCTAATCATTTCCTTTTCCTTTCACTTATTTTCCTTTTCACCTCCTCCTCCTCCTCTTCCCTCTCTCTTATCCTCCTCAATTCATTCACATCGTATCGTCTCAATTCCCCTTCTTCTTTTCCTCCTCCATTCCTCCACATCCTTCCTTTCTTCGCCTCGCCCCCCTCGCACCCCCGTCCCACGTCCCCCTGGTAGCCGCCCTGACCGTGGTGACGTCACGTTTGGAGGGAGCGGCGCCCCTCATGAATATGAAGCGAGTCATCTCCCACGTGACGACCCCGAGGCAGCGGCAGCAGGAGGAGGAGGAGGAAATAGAAGTGGTGGAAGATGAAAAAGAAAAGGAAAAGGAAGAGATACAGGAGGAACCAGAAGGACGAGGAAGAAAAGGATTTGGAGGAAGAGGAGGAGGAGGAGGAGGAGGAAAAAAGGAATACAAAGAAAGAACAAACAACAGCAGACCTGCTGGTCCTTACGAGGCTGTTTGTGACAAGCTACACTAACTATCTAATCAAAGGTGGAAGATAAAGGACAGCAAAGGCGAAGGCTCCTCCCCACCCCCCATCCCTCCAGCCAAAGCCGGTAGGAAAAGAAAAAGAACCATGCAGCATGGAAAAACTGCATGGAAATTATGCAGGAAAGAGGAGAGAACTAACATTACTGCTACCACTAACCGGGCGATAAAAGCAGACAAGGACACCAGTATTCGAAAGAACTTAACGTTATTACGACAATGAGTAACATCTTTGTTGCTGGTTAGATTCAAAATATTAGTTTTATCTATTCTTGAAGGTCGTAACTGTTGTACTATCAACATCACAGGGTAGAGAATTCCAAACAGGAGGAGGAGAAGGAGGAGGAGGAAACAGAAGTAAAGCGGGATGAAAAGGAAAAAGATATGATATGCGAAGAAAAAGAAAAACGAGGAATAAATGGATATGGAGGAAATGGAAGAAAAGGAGGAGAAGGAGGAGGAGGAAATAGAAGTGAAGGTGGATGAAAAAAGAAGAGGTAAAGGAAGAAATACAGGTGGAAGTAGAAGAAAGGCGAGGAAGAAAAAATGGATATGGAGAAGGAGAGGGAAGAGATGGAGGCGGAGAAGGAAATGGAAGTGAAGGAGGGGGAGGAGGAAAAGTAAAGAATATTGTAGATGCCAATATAGAGTAACTAGGAAAGGAACTAGGACGAAGAAGGAATAATGGAGAAGAAGAAAAATAAGAGGAGGAGGAGGAAATGGAAGAGGATAGATGAACTGTACAGGAGGGCTTCGGAAAAAGAATAATGACATACAGAACAGAAGGAAAGGGAAAATAAGAAAGGAGGAGGAGGAGGAGGAGAGGGAAGAGAAGGAAAGGGAGCTATTGAATACACTCAAATTCAAGCCTAAAAAAATTTAATACGGAGGACATTTGAAGTAGGAGAAGGAGAAGGAGGAGCAGCAACCGAAGGAGAGGAAGGAGGCGAACAAGAGCCTTCAGACAAAGAAAATAGTTGATGAGGGAGAGGAGAGGAGGAGAGGTCAAGGCGAAGAAAGCAGGAGGAGGAGAGGAAAGGAGAGATAGCAAAACAAAGGAGAAGCAGGGAGCAGAGAGCACGCCAGCACATAACGAGATTACCTGCTTAGAATGAATAATAAGGAGAAGGAAAAATAAGAGGAGGAGGAAGAGGAAGAGGAGGAGCTGAGGAAAGGAGAAAGACCACGCAAAAGAGAGGATACAAAAGAGGAAACGCTGAAGAAAAGGAGGAGGAAAAAGAGGAAGAGGAGGAGGAGGAGGAGGAGGAGGAGGAGGAGGAGAAGAAAGAGGTCAAGCTAACGAAAGATGTAGTGGAGAAAGGAATGAATGCTGAAAAAGGAACAGGAGGAGGAGGAGGAGGAGGAGGACACCAGGAAAGATAAATGATTGACTGTGAAGAAAGAGGAAGACGAGGAGGAAGAAGGAGGAGGAATTTGATGAAGTGAAAAATGGAATAAAGAAAGTAGTTGAAATAAAAAAAAGAGGAAAAAGCGAAAGGAGAGAAGAAAGTAATGGTCGTAAAGGAGAGAAAGAAAGGAGGTGAGGGAAACGGAGGCAAAGAAAGAGAAGGAGAAATTGGAGGAGGAAGACAGAGAGAGATGAATTAGGGGAAGCAAAAAAAAAATGGAAAGAAAAAAACTTGATGGTACGGAGAAGAAAGTAAAGGTCAAAGGGGAGAAAAGAAGGAGACGGAGGAGGAAGTGGAGGTGAAGAAAGAGAAGGAGGAGGAGGAGGAGGAGGCGGAGAGGTAGGGGGGAGCTTGGTCAGGAGGTGAATGGTCCTTGAAGGCGGGCCTCAAGGGGCAAGTGTCCTTCTGCAACAAGTGGCCCTCAAACGACTGCTGCTCAAAACGCTGCTGCCATTCACGCACTCACACACACACACACACACACACACACACACACACACACACACACACACACACACACACACACACACACACACACACACACACACACACACACACACACAAAGATTCATAACTTGCTTTTATATGTTTATTTTCTCTTATTTCTCCGTTTCCTCTTTTCACTTTTTCTCCTTCTGCCATTTTCCCTTCCTCCTCCCCCCCTCACATACACATACGCACACGCACACGCACACGCAGTAAAAGGGTCATCTAATACATTCACTTCTTTGTATTTATATTATATCCACATGCACAAAAATTACCTGTGTATAAAATTGCATAAAAGATTACATGCAGATTACCCTTAAAAATTATCTCCCTCTTTCTCTTCCCCCTCCAAAAAATAAATAATAACAAGAAAAGTAGAGAAAATGAAATAAGTAAAAAAAGAAATTAAAAGATAAACTGGAAAGCAGCAAATTAAAGAAAAATATAATAGAATAAAATTGCACATAATTAGAAGAAATAGTTACGACAACATTCCCCCCCCCCCCCCCCCGACACACACAACCTCATCCAGCCGCACACCTAACCCCACCCAACGCCACTTAATCCAAACCTACCCCACCTAACCTCACCCATCCCCACCTAACCTCACTTACGACCCCATCTAACCCATTCAATCCCTCACCCAACCCCACACGCATACCCAACCTCACCCAACCCCACACGCATACCCAACCTCACCCAACCCCACACGCATACCCAACCTCACCCATCCCCACACCCAACCCTTAACCCCTCACCCAACCCTTGATAACCCTACATCCAACCTCACCAAACCACCTCCCCACAACCCAACCCACAACCCATCACACACAAAAGAGAGAGAGAGAGAGAGAGAGAGAGAGAGAGAGAGAGAGAGAGAGAGAGAGAGAGAGAGAGAGAGAACCAACCAAACGCATGTACCTTTTATAAGCTGATCTTTCTCCTTTATGCCCGCCGGAATGGTCTGCCAACCTCGGACGCTTTTCAATATATTCACACGCACAGCTGTTCTCTTTTTTTCTGTATTCATTATTTATAGACTCAGGAACATACGAGTTTGAGAGTGATGGCGGTGGTGGTGGTGGTGCTGGAAGTGGAGGGGTAGAAAGGGGTGGTGGTGAGGAGGGGTGGTGGTGAGGAGGGGGTTATAGGGGAGTGGAAGTGGTGGTGGTGGTGGTGGTAGATCAACGCCTCAAAGCTCGCATTAACACACACACACACACACACACACACACACACACACACACACACACACATTCACCCGCAGTGACAAACACCAACCACCCAATAAACAAACAAACAACGCGCATTATGTTTGTTTGCAGTGGTCGTCGTGTTTACCGGAACGAGTGATCGCCAGGAGAAAATTATGGGAATTGGCGAAACTTTTTACTTAATGGGAACAGACAGACCGACATACGAACATACATACATCATTACGTACATACATACATACATACATACATTTACAGACACACATACATATATTCATAACGTCCTTTATTATTATTATATTTTCTCTTATATCTCCATTTCGTATTTCCCCTTTCCTCCCTTCTTTCATTTTCCCTTCCTGACATGTCATCATCTCTTCATCATCCTACCTTCGTCAGTTCTCTCTCTGTCTCTCTCTGTGTCTCTCTGTCTCTCTGTCTCTCTCTCTCTCTCTCTCTCTCTCTCTCCTCCTTCATGTTATCACCACCACCACCGCCACCACACCACCACCGCCACTATCTACCCCATAACGCTCTCTTCGCACGCCGTAACTTTTCATGGGAGTCGAACTGAGGCCCGGCAACACCTCACGATATCAGTTTCCAAGCCATCACGACGCCCCACTAACCACTGATAGGACACACACACACACACACACACACACACACACACGCGCACACATACACACAGGGCTCGATACCTTCACTTCATTCACCGCCACACACAGTCACGCCCACACACGCACACGCACACACACACACACACACACACACACACACACACACACACACACACACTCGGTTCCTACTCGCTTCTCACCTTAACCGACTAAATTAACATATTCCAGTAACGCTTTACCTTCATTATCACCAACACCATCTCCTCCTCCTCCTCCTCCTCTTCCTGCTGCTATCATCTTCCTTCCTCCTACTTATTCCTCTCCTTCCTTGCATCCTACCTTCCTTCCTTCCTCCCTTTTTCCCCATCCTTTCTTCCTTCCTTCCTTCCTCTTGTGCATCCCTTCCTTCCTTATCCTTGTCATCGTCCTAATACCACCCATCTCTTCCTCTTCTTCCTCCTTCTCTTCCTCCTCTTCACCATGCACCGAACACTCCTCATGTCTCTTAATGCCGTTCTCCTTGTGCTCCTCCTCCTCCTCCTCCTTCTCCTCCTCCTCTTCCTCCTGGCCTTGAAGTTCCCCTGATGTCCTTAGCTGGGCCACTAAGAGTCCCGCGCGGGCCATCAGATCAAGGCGGGACATCAAGGCAGTCAGTCGCAGGCCATCGCAGGACAACAGGGCTCCTCTAATCGCCCGCCGCCCATTACGATGCAAATCAAGACCGTCAGCGATGAAGGAACTTTGCCTGATTTCTCTCCTTCTCTTTGGCGGGTCTCGGTCTCTCGCTCTCTCGGTCTCTCGGTCTCTCGGTCTCTTATGGATACGTTCGCCTCCTACGTCTCCTCCTGGCTCCTTTCTTTCTCCTCCTGTTATTTTTTTTCTTATTGCTGTTGCTGGCGTTGTTATTTCTGTCGTTTTTATTATTTATGTTGTTATTTCTGTAGTTATCCCTGTTGTTATCCCTGTTGTTATTCCTGTTGTTATCTGTTGTTATCCCTGTTGTTATCTCTGTTGTTATTTATTGTCGTTATCTATTGTTGTTATCTATTGTTGTTATATCTGCTGTTATCTGTTACTGTTGTTGGTGGTGGTGGTGGGGCTGGTGGTGATGGTGGTGGTGGTTCTGTTGCTGTGGTATGTGTACAAGGTGGAAAGAATGAATGAATGCGTGACGTAGAGAAAGAGAATGGAGAGAGAGAGAGAGAGAGAGAGAGAGAGAGAGAGAGAGAGAGAGAGAGAGAGAGAGAGAGAGAGAGAGAGAGAGAGAGAGAGAGAGAGAGAGAGAGAGAGAGAGAGAGAAGGGAAGAGAGTGAGGAAGGAAACTATTCTGACATTCCACATAAAACACCTTTGCTTTACTAGTGGAGAATAAGCTTATAGTACATTCAATTATTTAGCTTATCTATCTTTTTTTCGGAAGGGAGGGGGGGGGGGGCAAGAGGAGAGGAGAGAAGAGGCATATCCACGTATCCACGGCTAGAAAAGATACAGCAACTCAATAATACAACAACTCAACTCCGTGGCCGCTGCTCAAAAAACAACAAAAAATATAGTCGGTAGTTGAATATCAAATGTTTACTGAAATAACACAACTCGCTAAGAACAATGCATATAATTTTCCACGAGAGTAACCTTAGCATATTTACCTTTAAGACAACCTAATAAGAGGAAATTCGGAAAAATAAGCAAAAAATAACAATGATAATAATGATGATAATAATGATAACGAAGGTGGTGATAATGATGATGATGATAATAAAAAGAGACAGAATTCCACGTCCTGTTTACGTTTCCACCTTGTTAAACCGTGACGGGAGACGAGCAGGAGGAGAATGAGGAGGAGGAAGGTCGCAGTAGTAGTAGTAGTAGTAGTAGTAGTAGTAGTGGCTGCAGTGGGAAGTAAGCCATGGGAGTTGTGTGAAACTGGTGGTCGTGGGAGGTGGTGATGGTGGTGGTGAGGATGGTGGTGATGGTGGTGGTGAGGGTGGTGGTGAGAGAGAGAGAGAGAGAGAGAGAGAGAGAGAGAGAGAGAGAGAGAGAGAGAGAGAGAGAGAGAGAGAGAGAGAGAGAGAGAGAGAGAGAGAGAGAGAGAGAGAGCACTGATAAAAGGAAGGCAAATGGTAGGAGTGGAATGGAGAGGCGAGGAGAAGGAAATGAGAGGAGAGGAGAGGAGAGGAGAGGCGAGGGCAGGAGTGAAGAGAAAAGCGAAAAGATAGGACAGAAGAGAAATAGAAAGTGCGTGACAGAACTGGACAGGGGAGGATAAAGAACGGGACACGAGAGGAAGGCAAATAAGAAGAGAAAAAATGAAAGATGAGAGAGAAGAGAGAAGAGAAAAGGAGAAGAGAAAATAAGGGAGAAAAGAAAACATACTAGAGGACAAGAAAGGAGAGAGAACTGGGCAGGAAAGGAGAAGAGAGGAAATTAAAGAAAAAATGAGAGATGAGAGAGAGAAAAAGGAGGAGAGAAAATATGGGAGAGGAGAAAAAAATATATATAAGGGAAAAGGAAATGAAAAGAGACGTAAACGGGACAGAAAAGGAGACGAAATTAGAGAGAAAAAGAGAAAATGAGAGAGAAGAAACTAGAGAAGTAAAGAGAAGATAAGAGTAGGGAGAAGGGAGAAGAGAGAGAAGAGGAGACGATGAATGAAGGGATGATTGAAGAGGCGCTTGAATACGTGTTTGTGAGCTTGTTTGAAAGGGAGGATCAAGAGGCCTGGATGTAATTAAAGGGGTTTCAGTTACAAGGGGAATCGCTGCCCTTTTATTCTCGACCATTTCATCCTTTGCATAGACGAATGAGGGAGTCTAAACGCTGGGAATGTGATTTTTTTTCCTTTTTTTTTTCAACTTGTAATTTTGAGTTCAACGTTTCGAATTTATTTAACCTCAATTATGATGAGTTAATGATGGGAAAGCCTTATACAGTCTGTCTCATTCTCTCTCTCTCTCTCTCTCTCTCTCTCTCTGTCAAACTTTTATACATTCTTTTTTCTATTCACTCTTTGATCATCATTACCCTCCGATTCTTATGTCCCTCCTCCTCCTCCTCCTCCTCCTCTTCCTCCTCCTCCTCCTTCCTCCTCTTCCTCTTCTTCCCTCCTCCTTCTCCTCCTCGGATTATGGCAATTAGCATGATAATGAGACAAAGTTAAGGTAGCTCAGAGACAGTAGGAGCGCCTTTCCTTGCACGAGGAAGAGGAGGAGGAAGAGGAGGAGGAGGAGGAGAAGGAGGAGGAGGATTGGAGGTGGTGGTGGAGGAGGAGCAAGAGGTCGAAAAAAAGACAATAGGATCTGAGGGAAAAAAAAGATGAAGGAGATGGAAGAGGGATGAAGATGGAATGAAGGAGGAGGAGGAGGAGGAGGAGGAGGAGGAGGAGGAGGAGAGGAGGAGGAGGAAGGAGAGAAGAGTTATCCAATAAGAACCATAGAAAAAAATGGAGAAAAAGGAAAACCAATCATGAGAAAGAAAAGAAAACGAGATACGATTGATAAAAGAGAAAGAGAAAGCGAGAGAGAGAGAGAGAGAGAACAAACACGTTGGGTCAAAGAGAACATGGAGAGTGTGGCATCCAGAGGGACAGACCTGACTTGACCTGAATTGACTAGGTGAGTGACACTTCCCCTTGAGTCCCGGAGGAGGAGGAGGAGGAGGCGGCGGAAGAGGAGGAGGCGGAAGAGGAGGAGGAGGAAGAGGAGGAAGAGGAGGAGGATCAGAAGAGGAGATGAAAGTTAAAGAAATGAAAGTCGACGGTCCAAGAAGATTACTGTTTATGATTTGTCAGAGAGAGAGAGAGAGAGAGAGAGAGAGAGAGAGAGAGAGAGAGAGAGAGAGAGAGAGAGAGAGAATGTGAAATATTTGGTTTATCTTGTCTCTGAAGTGTGCATGTGTATGTGTGTGTGTGTGTGTGTGTGTGTGTGTGTGTGTGTGTGTGTGTGTGTGTTATGAAGTGAGAACAGAAGAGGCTGAAGTGAAGCAAGTCTGACCTTCTCTTCCTCCTCTTGTTCCTCCTCCGCCTCCTCCTCTTCCCTACACACAAGGTCACTTAGCACATCAGTAAGACAAGAGGCCTGGCAGAACCCTGGGCCCCTTTCATCCATTATTCCAACCCACCACCACCACCATCACCACCACCACCCACCTCTTTCCCCTACTCCTCCTCCTCCTCTTCCACCACCACCACCCACCTCTTTCTCCTACTCCTCCTCCTCCTCTTCCACCACCACCAACACCACTACCATCACCACCTATTTCTCCTACTCCTCCTCCTCCTCTTCCACCACCACCACCACCACAACCACCACCACCTATTTCTCCTCCTCCTCCTCCTCCTCCTCCTCCTCTTCTTCCACCACCACCTATTTATCCTCCTCGTCCTCCTCGTCCTTTTGATATCGATATAAACTATCACACGATCTTTGATACTCTAATATACAAAATTTACAAGGAACTTACCAGAATTCGACTTGTCTTCAATAGAACTAATATCCTATGTACACCTTTTAACTATTAGTATATTTAGGGCACTGACACCTTGAATATCGTGTCAGGAGGTTTTGGATCTTACTTTTATATCTTCTTCATATTTCAAAGGCTGGACAGAAGACTTTTTTTATTCTGCTTGTGATTTCTCCTTTTGACACACACTCTCTCTCCCTCTCTCTCTCTCTCTGTCTCTCTCTCTCTCTCTCTCTCTCTCTCTCTGTCACACCACCACAACCACTTGCCTCCTCCTCCACCTTCTCCTCCTCTTCTTCTTCTTCTTCCTCCTCCTCCTCCTCCTCCTCCTCCTCTACAACTACTACTGCTGTCCTTCTCTCTGGGCTCTCCATTTTACGTCTCCTCCACTCCTCCACTCCTTTTCCCTTTTCCACACTTCTTTTGCCACCACTACCACCATCTTCCTCCTACTCCTCCTCTTCCTCCTCTTCCTCCTCCTTCTCCTTCTCCCCCTCTTCCTACTCTGTCAGCTAAAAAATTTCTCACCTCTATCCCGGACAAGTTTCCACTTTTCAAATATTAAAGTTCTCTCTCTCTCTCTCTCTCTCTCTCTCTCTCTCTCTCTCTCTCTCTCTCCGAAAACCTCTGTCCTTAAATGTTTCTTCGATAAGCGTTTTCTTTTTCCCTCAGTATTTTTTTATTTCTTATCTTTCTTTCTCTTGCATCTCTTTCTTTTCCTCCTTTTGTTTTTCTATTTTTTTGCTTTATTTGTTGTTCTTTTGTTAATGTTGGAAGGTGATGTTGACGAAGCGAAGTTTATTATTTTTTTTTCTTTTCAATCTATTTCTTATTCTTCTCATTTTGCTTTTTTTTTTCTTATTAGTTTTTTTTTTTTTTTTGTCAAAGTTGGAAATGATGTTGAAGAAGTAAAGTTTATCATTTGTATTTTCTTCTTTGTTTCTAGTGATATCTTCTTATTTGTTCTTATCTCAAAGACTAAAAACCGCTTAATATTTTCATTTCTTTATTTTAAGTTTATATTTTCATTTGTATTCAATTACCTCAAGTGGAAAACTGATTGACACTTATTTTTATTTATAGTTTATCTTTCCATATTTTTTTTTTTTGTAATTGAAGAAGTGGAAAACTATTTATCACTCATTTTTTTCTATTTTCAGTTCATCATCTTTTTATTTTTTATCTCAGAGGGGGAAAACTACCTATCATTTTTTTTCAGTATCTTTTCATCATCTTTTTATTATTTTAGGAGTGGAAACGAATCTAATTACAAGAACCGAGCCAGAAGGAAACCCGCAAACACACTCAGCAAAACAAGAGCAATCAAACAACAACAACAACAAACCAACCAGACAGCCACCCAGCCTCCTGCCACTTTCTGAACTCAGCAAATCACTTCCACGACTCTCCTTCCCTCCTTCCCCTCCCCTTATCCCCTCTTTCCTATCTTCACCCCTCCTTCCCTTCCTTCCTTCCTCCCCTCCCTCCCTCTCTTACTAAGCCTTTCCTCTTCCTCCTCCTCTTTCTTACTGCGACTCTTTCCACTCTTCCTTCATCCTTTCCTTTTCCTCCTCTCCTCTCCTTCCTCTTATTTCCTCCTTCCTCCACTCCTAATGCCTCCTTCTTCATTTCTCTTCCCTTTATCCTTTAATTTTCATCTTCCTTCATTCCCTTCTATCTATCCGTAACTTCTTCCTTCTTTCTATCCATCATCTTTCTCTTCTCCAGCTCCCCTCTTCCCCTCCTTCCCCTTTCTCTCTTCTTCATCCCCTCATCCTCCTCTCCCTGCATTTCCCTCTGCCTATCCTTAACTCCATCCTCATTTCTTTTTTCCCTTCATTTTCCTCCTCCAACGCTCCGCTCTCCCCTCCTCTCCTCCTTCCCCTTCTTCCCATTTCTCTTCCCCTCATTCACTTATCATACCCTATTTACACTCCCCTCTACCTACCCATTACTGCATTCCCTATTATCTTGCCCTGATCTTCATATTCCCCTTCCCCTATTCCCCAGGTCTCACCCAAGCAGGAAGGAGGCAGGCGGAGGAGGGAGGAACGGACCAAACTTCCCACATTAAGCGTCGCGGGGGACCGTCCCGGAGTTAGGACGAAGCTAACTTGTTATCTCGCGGGACGGTATTGAATGCGGTTTATCCGAGCTTCTTTTGTTCGCGGTGTGAGCTTTGTGGGGACAGGAGGAGAGGGAGAAAGAGAGGAGAGATGGGAGGAGAGATGGGGCGGAAAATGGGGCAAGGGACGGGGGCAAGGGTGTGTAGCAGCGTATGGTAACATGGGAGGGTGGCAGGAAAGAATGGCAGGGGAGAGGGACGGGTGTGGGAACGGGAACGGGTGAGGAGGAACGGCGGGTTAAAGACGGGGAGGAGGCTGGGACGGTAAGGGGAGAGGGATAATAGGGTAAGGTAAGGTAAGGTAAGGTAAGGTAGGGTTGGTAAGGTAAGGTAAGGTAAGGTAAGGTAAGGTAGGGTAGGGTTGGTAAGGTAAGGTAAGGTAAGGAAAGGAAAGGAAAGGTAAGGTAGGGTGGGGCAGGTAAGGCTCTAATAAAGTAAGAGTGACAATGGCTATATATAATTGATAGGGAGATAAAGGTAAGGGATGTGGGGGAAGGACCGGAAGGGGAGAAGGGGAGATGGGGGATGCGGAAGTTAAAGGGAGATGGGTTAGAGTCGGGGCGGGGCGGGTAGGGGGTAGGGGAGGAAGCAAAGCGGGTTGGGGGAGGCATAACTGAGGCTGAGCGGAGTGGGAAGGGGACGAGGAAGGGAGGGGATACTATATGAGGAGGAGGAGGACGGAGAAGGTATGGGGAGGGGATGGTGGGGAAGGGAAGGGGTCAGAAAGGGGACAGTGGGGTCAGGTAGAAAAGAGGTAAGGAGGGGTTGCGGGGAGGGGGGTTGAGGAAGAAATGGGAATGGGAAGGGAAGGGGTCTAGAGAGGGAAGGGGGTAGGAGAAGGAGTAGGAGGATGGGTAAGGAAGTGGGAATGCTATAAGGGGAATGGGAATGGAGAAGGGAATGGGGAAGGGAAGGGGTCTAGATAGGGTAGGGGGTCAGGTAAAGGGAAGATAAGGGGGGATTAGGGGGGCATTATATGAGAAGTAGGATGAGGAGGAGGAAGGGAGTGGGAATGCTATAAGGGGAATGGGAATGGGGAGGGAAGGAGTCTAGATAGAGAGCGGGGAGTTCAGGTTGAGGGCAGGTAGAGAGGGGGATGAGGAGGGGCGGGGAGATGGAGCAGGGGGATGGGGAAGGAGTGGGGTGCTATAAGTGGCATGGGATTGGGGAAAGGAATGGGAATGGGAAAGGAATGGGAATGAGAAAGGAATGGGAATGGGGAAAGGAATAGGAATGGGGAAAGGAATGGGAATGGGGAAAGGAATGGGAATGGGGAAAGGAATGGGAATGGGGAAGGGAAGGAGTCTAGATAGGGAGCAGGGGGGATCAGGTAGAGGGAGTCAGGGAGGATGAGGGGGTAACGAGGGGGAGGGGTGGCACGGGGCACACATTTCCCCCGGGGGCCGCCGAACCACCGAGGGAATCAACATCGATTTCTAGTATTTTGTTTCTCACGGGAAAATTGCGCCGCTGCTGTTGTGTTAGAAGCTTGCCTCCCTTCCTCATGCCTCGCCCCTCGCTCCCTCCCTTCCCTTCCCTTTCCCTTCATCTTCCACCCCTTCCCTTGGCTTCCTTCTATCCTTCATTTCCCGCTAATCTTCTTCCCTTTCCTCTTCTCGCTCTCTCACCTTCCTCTTCTCCCTTTCCCTTCATCTTCCATCCCTCCCTTGGCTTCCTTCTATCCTTCATTTTCTGCTCATCTTCTTCCCTTTCCGCTTCTCGCTCTCTCACCTTCCTCTTTTCCTTTTCCCTTCATCTTCCACCCTTCCCTTGGCTTCCTTCTTCTTCATTCCCTTCCTTTCCCCTTCCCTGTCTTTCCCTTCACGCTACTTCCTCTTTCACTTCCTTGTTCCATTCATCTATCATCTATTTCCCCATTCCCCTCATTCTCCATCCCTTCCCCTTGTTTCCCTCCCTCATTCCATTACTCCTTCGTTTTCCATTCATTTCCTTTCCCCTCTTTCTCCACCCCTTCCCATTCTCTCTCGCTCTTTTTCCTTTTCTCATTTCCTTACTTCGTTTCCTCCTCATCTCCTTTTTCCCTTCATTCTCCACCTCTTCCCTCTCCTTCCCTTTCCTTTCCTCTTTCCCTTTATCCCTCGTTTTCCTCACATCTCTTTCCCTTTCCCTTACCCTCCATCCCTTTCCTGCCTTTCCTATTACTCTACTTCCCTTCCTCATTCCCTTCCCTTCGCTCCTCCTCACCCGTTCCCTTAATTTCTCTCCCTCCCCTTTAACCAGCATCCATCAATCCCCCTTCCCCTTTATGGGTTCTCCCGCATCCCTTGCCCATCCCTTTGAATCCCTTTTCCTCATCCTAGATCCTATTCACTCACCTCTGGATCCCCCTTAACCCTCGAAACCCCTTTTAGCCCCTTTTGATCCCGCTATACCCTTCGAAATGCGTTCAGGGGTAGAGGTTGATGGCGCCCAGGTCACATTTCTTTTAGGGGGCACTTCGATAAATTTCAGGGGACATTTGGCGACTCAATGCCCTTAATATCAGCGGGCAATGACGCGACTCTCTCTCTCTCTCTCTCTCTCTCTCTCTCTCTCTCTCTCTCTCTCTCTCTCTCTCTCTCTCTCTCTCTCTCTCTCTCTCTCTCTCTCTCTCTCTCTCTCTCATTATCCTTTCACTGTTTGCTTTCGACATTCTTTGTGTTTGTTTATTCTCCTTTTTTATTTCCTCAATTCCTTATCTATCATTTATTTTATCATTCGCGTTACATTCTCTCTCTCTCTCTCTCTCTCTCTCTCTCTCTCTCTCTCTCTCGCCGCGTCTTCCTTTCCCGATAGGTTTCGTATAATCTTTCAATATATAAACACGAATATAACTCACTCGGCACTCAGAATTGTGAGAAACGGCCGATAAATTGTGGGACGGATAAAAGAGAGGATAAGAGGAAGAGGAAGGGACGAGAGAGATAGTGAGTCGGAATGTAAAAGGTTCGTTCTGAAAAGCAATGTTATCACTCACTCGAAATTTTGTGAATGCGAGGGAGAGAGCGCGCGAGGGAGAGGGGGGCGGGAGAGAGCCACCAGGACCGAGGACACACGATTTATATATATTCGCTTTCCGAAAGGTCAGGCTAAAGAGAGGGTCAAGGGTAAGCGCTCCAGTGACCTTTTAAAACGCAGGTCACTGGTCAGCCTCACGAAGGGAATTTATAAAGGTGCTCTGCTGAAGGGGAGGGAAGAGGCGAGGCGGCGAAGCGGGGCCCTGCAAACTTACAATGTGTTGAGCCTTTTCCGAATTCTCTTCTGGGCGTCCCTTAACCCATAAACACGCCGGGAATATATATCTCCCTCTCGCGTCCATCAGTCAGACGTCTACCCTAGCGATACTCCCCCGTTTTCTTCGCAGGCTGCCCACCGGTCCCAGATTATCGTACTCAGAGCATAGTATTTACCGGTTTCTGACGAATAACTATTGCCAAGAAACATCAGGATCTAACTCTTTTAACGATAACTATAAATGAGTTTCGTTATTGGAGCCCAGAAGACGGTTTGGGGGTAGGAAGTCGGGAAATATAAGCGGCTGAGTACGACAATCTGGCAGCGTTGATTATTCTGACCGCCCATCATCTGAGTTCGCTACAAGCTTCGTCATCATCTACTTCAATAATGATAGACAAGAATGGCTTCCTCAGAGTACTCCACCTTCCATCACCGCATGAAACTGCAACATCAAACTAACCTTCAACATAAAAACTCCGTAAATCTTGCTTGTTTCGGAGTAAAAATGACAATCTTGAGTGTTTTTATAAGGGATAATACTATCAGGACACCTCTCCTCCCGAAATTGACCTCTCTTTTTGGACACTCCTTTGATCTCTATTCAGGAGCAGTGAGTAGCGGGCTTTTTTTTATATTGTTCTTTATGCCCTTGAACTGTCTCCTTAGCTGTAAAAAAAAAAAAAAAAAAAAAAAAAAAACTAGAACATTTTTAAGGGATGATAAATACTACAGCATCTATCAACTTTCTGGCGCTCTAGTAAATGTAGTCTTTGTAAACGAACTTCAAGAGGAACTGAGCATCCCATGATTAACTCTACGGATGCTGCGGTGTCAAAGATCCACATTCTCAGACACTTTCAGCTCTCACAACGACCATTTAGAAAGGTCACAAAGGAGATTAGTAGAGTTTTCATAAGTGTTTTTCACGTTCCTGGTACAAAAGCCTTGCCAAACTATCACTAGGCTCATAAAACTACCCATGGCAATACTAACACAACCCTTACGAAAGCCTTATCAAATTAGTGTGTTTTGAGAATATTAGATGCTAGAATTATAAAAAAAAGCCATGTACTCACCGGAATAATGTAGGTGTGATCTTTTTTCCATCTCTGTGGCAACGTAGAGCATACCAATACCCACTCCACGCTTCCCATTTTCTCCACATTTTCCGACGTCAATCTCCAGTTCCACCACTCACATTCCTGCACAAAGGTGAAAACACTTTAGTCTCACCTTTTTGTCTGCTCTCTCCCAGGCGACACCGGGGAATATTAGCCCCATCATGAATAGTCACGTAGGGAGGATTAAGTTTAGTAACGTCAAAGAAAACAGTCGGAGCTGGGGACTTAAAGGGGACACTGAGGGAGACTTGAATTGTTCGTGGTGTAGATACTGTTAGGGTCCGAAGAGGAGATGAAGAGGAAGGGAGATGGAAGGGAGAGATGGAGAGGAAGAGACAAAGGAGGGAGAGAAAAAGGGAGATGGAGAGGAAGAGAAAAGGAGGGGGAGAAAAAGGGAGATGGAGAGGAAGAGACTAGAGAGGGAGAGAAAGAGAAAGAGATGGAGAGGAAGAAGAGACAAGGAATGGAGAGAAAGAGAGAGGGAGATGGAGGGGAGTAAACAAGAAAAGGAGAAACAGAAATGGAGATAGAGAGGAAGAAAAAAAAACGGGAGAAACAGAAAGGGAGATGAAGAGGAAGAAGAGACAAAGAAAGGAGAGATAAAAAAGGGAGAAGCGAAAAGAGGGGAGATAAACAAAAGCACGGGAACGCGAAAAGGGGGAACTGCGGGAAACTTTACTAGTCTGTGCATTAATATCAGAATCAGGGCGGGGTGGCGAGGCGAGGGGAAGGGACAAAAACAAAATTAAATATACAAATGTGGAAAAGTTATGAAAAGCGAAGATACGTGTACGAGGGGGAGTGAGAAAGGGCGTGTAATGGAGAGCTAAGGAAAAATGATGGGTAAAGGGATATACCTGTGGGGGAGCCAGGTAAGAGGGGAGGTTAATTAGGCTTCGGGAATGAGAGGAAAAAGGTGAAATATGGAGTTGAACGTAATGATCTTTTTTCAAGGCTACACACACACACACACACACACACACACACACACACACACACACACACACACACACACACACATTACTGGCAGGTTATTGCTCTCCAATGTCTTATCTCTCGTCTGTTTTTAGTCTCCTCTCTTGCTCCCTACTATCCAATTACCTTGTTTTTTCTCCTACTTATCATCTCATTTCCCTTTTATCTTCTCTCTCCTCTACTATCGTGCTATCCATTTCTGCTACTTTTCATCTCCTTTCCCTACTGTCATCTTTTTCTATCTACTTTTCTGTCCTCTCCTCTCTGCTATCTATCTTCTATTGAGTAACGGGCTTTTTTTTTCATTGTTTTCTTTTTTTTTATGCCTTTGAACTGTCGCCTTTGTTGTAAAAAAAAATCTACTCTTCTTCTCTCCATCCTATTATTCTCCTTTTCCTGTTTTCCCACCGCTTTCCTATACTCTTTTATCCTTTTCTCCCTCTTTCCTTTACTTTTTCCTCTCTCTTGTCCTCATTCTCTCTTCCTTTCTTTTCTCTCTCCTACCTTTTCTCTCCTTTCCTCTTTCCTGTCTTCTCAATTCTTTGCCATACTCTATTATCCTTTTCTCCCTCTTTCCTTTCCTTTTTCCTCTCTCTTGTCCTCATTCTCTCTTCCTTTCTTTTCTCTCTCTAACCTTTTCTCTCCTTTCCTCTTTCCTGTCTTCCCAATTCTTTCCTTTCCTCTCTACTATCCTTTTCTTTCTCCTCCCTTTCCTCTCCTCTTTTCCTGTCCTCTCTCTCCTCTCCTTTATTCCTCTTTTCTCTCTTTTTTACTACGGTATTTGCAGGGCAGTATCGTGTATCCCAATCAAAACTCCTTATGGTAAACATTATACTGGCGTGTCCCCATGTATATAAAACTGTGTCCTTAATTGAATATATAACCAACTAATTAAATAAAACCCGCGTCTCTACTTTCCTCTCTTCCTTTCCTTTCTCCTTCACGTTCTCCTTTACGTTCTCCTTTACGTTCTCCTCTGCTTCTCTTGCCCGTCCGAACATTAATTATTCTCTATTATTCTTCCCCTCTTTCTTGTCCTTCGTTACCTCGTCTTTCTCCTCTCTTGTCACTGTGATTATCTTTCTCTTTTTAAACTTTCCTTTCTTTGCCCGACTTTCCATATTTATGCGTCGCTTTGTTGTGTTCTCCTTACCCCTCCTCCTCCCCCTCCTCCTCCTCCTCTTATTTCTTCTCTGTCTCTCCTCTTCCCTCTCTCTCGTATTCCTTCTTCCTCTGTCACTCCCTCACCTACATGACTCTCCTACTCCTTCCTTCCCTCCCTGACTTCCTTCCTCTCTGTCACTCCTCGACCTACATAACTCTCCTACTCCTTCCTTCCCTCCCTGACTTCCTTCCTCTCTGTCACTCCTCGACCTACATAACTCTCCTACTCCTTCCTTCCCTCCCTGACTTCCTCCTCCCTTTCTCTCTTGTCTTCTCCTCCTCCTCTCCCTCCCAGCGACATCTCTTCTCTCCTTGTTTGTCCTACTCCCTGCTTCCCGCCCTGCCTTCCTCCTCCCTTCCTCTCTTGTCTTCTCCTCCTCCTCTCCCTCCCTGCGACATCTCCTCTCTCCTTGTCTGTCCTCCTCCTCCTCTTCCTTCAGGCCTCACCTCCTCCTTCCTAGCCCTTTCTTCCTCCCTCCCTGCCCCTCCTCCTCCTTCCTAGCCCCTTCTCCCTCCCTCCCTGCCCCTCCTCCGCGGCTCATCTCAAGCGGGTAATGAATATAATGAATTAATCAACGTCTTCATTATGTTCGCGAAAATAAAAAGGACTCATTTACCTCCGGGACGTAAGAAAACGCCGTCGTCCTGATAAGCAGAGACACACACGAGGCTTAAACAAACACGAGACACGCCAATTTGTACGCGGCATTCTGTACGTACATCCAATTAGTACTAATAAGAGCCAAAAAGACTCCCAAGAAAAAAATAATTGGGCTTAAACTTGCGCGTAAAAGTCTAAGTCAAGATTAATTATGATGTATTTCTCCATCATTAAGTTTGTTTCTCAAGCTTTATTATTTTTCCACTAATGAGAAAGTAAAAATGAAGCCACCCTCAAAAAATACAATATGAATAAGCTGAAGTTTATACATGAGAGTCAGACATAAAGGTTAATCGAGATATTTCTTTAGCAACACTTACTTTCTGGGCCTCAAGTTCTATCATTTTCCCACTGGTGAGGAAGCAAAAATTATGCCACTCTCAGAAACTGTAAAATAAAGAAGCTTAAGTTTACCTGTGAAATTTAATTAGCTGAGATGAATCAAGATGTATTTCACCAGCATTTACTTTCTGTGCCTCAGGTTCTATCATTTTCCCACTGGTGAGGAAGCAAAAATTATGCCACTCTCAGAAACTGTAAAATAAAGAAGCTTAAGTTTACCTGTGAAATTTAATTAGCTGAGATGAATCAAGATATTTTTCACCAGCATTTACTTTCTGGGCCTCAAGTTCGTGTTTTCCAGGGTAGTTTTTTTGATCGCGTGGGTTCATTTTTTTTTTCGAATTCCATGGGTAAATTTTTTCACAGGGTAGTTTCCTATTAGCGTGGGCTCAATTTTTTCCCAAGGGTATTTTTTATTTTTATTCCGTGGGGTCAGTCTTCTTTTTCAGTGATGTTTTCGTATTGCATGATTCAGTTATTTTCTAGGTAGTTTTCTGATGACGTGGGTTCAATATTTTTTTTCCAGTTTTCGAATTCCATGGGGTAATTTTTTTTTTTTTATTCTGTGGGTTAAGCGTTTGCAGGGTAGTTTTCTTATTATATGGATTCAATATTTTCCAGTTTTTTTTTTCTAATCGCGTTGGTTCAAAAAAATTCCCGAGTTGTTTTCGAATACCACGAGTAAGAAATTGGCTTGAATCGGGTCACGCTCGCGGCCCCTCAGCCCCTCGACGCCTCTCCGCCCCTGGACGTAACTCAGCCCTACAGAGTGATCGGCGGCCCTGGGAGTGGACGGCCCTCGGGTGTGCTCTGGGGGGCCGCGGCTCGTGGCTCCCCGTAATGGCTCCATCAGATTTATGGTCTGCTGGAGGGAGAGCGTCAGCCGGGACCCGACCCTCAACGTATACGGCTGATGACGCTACCCCTTGTGTGTGTGTGTGGGGGGTTGAAGGCGTAGAGACAACTTCCATTGAGTGTGTGTGTGTGGGGGATGAAGGCGTAGAGAGACTGAACTTCCATTGTGTGTGTGTGTGTATTCAGCGCAAATTACCCTGTCAAGTTATCGAATCCTCCGCTCATCCGTTACCTACCTTTCCTTCCTCCCCGTTCACAAGTCATTTGGGTCTGAACTACCTTCCTTCGATCGTCTCACTAATCACTCCTAAGCCAGTTATTGGAGGAGTAATTAAAGAAAGGACACGGCCACGTAACAACTCAGCCCAGTAACTACCAACAACAGTGTCTGGCTCAGGGGGAACTACAAGACACCACCAGATGTAGCCCTCCAATACCCTTTTTCCTCACACTAATCACTCAGTCATTCTAAGCGTAATTAAGAAAGGACATCGCCGAACAACACTCACTCCGATAACAACAAACAGGCAGTGGCTACTTCAAGAACATTTGGAACATCTTAGGAGCAGTGAGTAGCTGGCTTTTTTTTCACATTTGTTTCCTTTTTTTATGCCCTTGAACTGACTCCATTGTTGTAAAAAAAAAATACCAGACCACCACATTTAGCTCTCCCATACCTTCGCCCTTCACACTAATCAACTCCAAGGTTAATGATTGGGGAAGTAAGCAAGAATGAACATCACGTAACATCACTCGCTCCTTAACAAGCTGTAACAGTGGCTGCCCAACTTAACATAACCAGATACGAAAGTTGGAAAGTTTCGTTTAGTCGGCGCAACATCTGTGGTCATATGCCGGTTACGAGATACGAACACGTTAGGTTCTCCCATACCTTTGTCCCTCTCCCCAGTCACACCCAAGCTAATCATTGAAGAAGTAATTAAGATACGGCATCACCACATAGCCACACACTCCAGTAACAAGCAACGTCAATGGCTATTTCACAGAACATTACCAAATTACCATATTTAGTCCCCCACCAATTTCGTCCCTCACATTAATCACGGAAGTTAACCATGGGAGGAGTAATTAATAAAGGACATCACTACCTAACACAAAACTAATCATTCGCGGAGTAATTAAGAACGAACACCTCCCATTAATAACTCCCTTCACAAACAAGCAATAGCAATAACAATGGCCGCCTAATACCACATCCCGGACACTACGCCATAAACCGGCGCCATAAACTAACCTTCTATGCAATGTCTCCGTGGATTAGTCTAGCTCACGAGGTCCCTTTCCCTGTTACGGTGACGCTCTGCTACTCTTCCTATACACGTCACCATAGCGTCACGAGCGTCTGAGGTGGTGGTGGAGATGACGCCGGCCGCTTTCCTCCACGTCACGGCTCCAGCGGACAAGTGGGGAGGTGGAAGGAGCGATGCAGGGAGGGCGAGAAACAAAACAGAGAAGTGAAGCGGAGTCAGTTCAAATCTCCTACTTCTCTCTCCTCATATTATAGTTTCTTGGTGATTTCTTTCGCTCTTTATCTCTTCTATGGGTTCACTTTTATACATTTACTTTATTGAGAGCACTTACTTGTCCCGTTTTTTTCTTCTATATTTGAGTTTCTCTTTAACGAGTGTAGCAGGCGAAGCATCCTCATCCCTTCCACCACCAACCGACGGCTACCAGGCTAGTCGTCACTACAAATGTGCAAAACTTTGTTGCCTTGGCCCACAAAGGGATAACCACGCCCTCAGAGCTGTTATTTTCGCTGCAAGTCCTAATTTATGTTTTTTTGCATCTCGTATGTAATATTGTCAGGGTGTATCGTAAGCTCTCGCTTCAAAAACGTGCCAATTAGCGAGATGTAAGTTATTTCGGTGACGCAGCGATGCTCGGCGAAGGTGTTGCCGTATAACACGATCACCACCGAGGCTCTTGTGCTGGAAAAGGAGTGTGACCACACATTTTTAATTTGGTTGATTTATATTCAGATATTATGCTTGTGAGAAGAGAAGGAAGCCATAATACCAAAAGTTTTGAGATATTTCTTATAGTTCTCCTTTTATTTTTTTTCCCCTTTAAATATTGAGAGGATACTTTGTCCTTATATAAATGTTTTGTAGAAGATATAATCTTGTTTATTAGCCAATCAAACTTAAGTTATATTAATATTATGGCGAGTATTATGAATGTCCGTACCATCCCACCTCCCTGGCCGAACCATCACCACGGGTGGGGATGGTTCGGACGATTTAGAAACTTGTCTTTCACCACCTACGTCTGAAAACTGGAAATAGCTACGAGTGTCATATTAGCAGCCGAAAGAGCCAAAGGATGGAGGAACATTTTGAGATCAACAAAATTACACTACTACTTAAACTTCTTTTTCTAAAAATATTTTTCTAAAAAGTATCTGAATCATTCCGGCTCTCCCCTACTCCCACCCACTCCAGTCCGGCCTGAACCGAAACACCTCTGCAATGAGATGGGAGAGATAACACTGTAATGGCATCCCCCGGCAATAGTTGATACATTGTAACCTTATTTGTGATGTGTCGTGTCCTGCCAGTGATCCTTTGTGGTTTACCTTTCTTGCCCCAACATTCCTGATTGTGATTGGTTACTTTTAATTCGTTCTTATGTTTCTTAGTCGGCACATTGTACCTCCCCGCAGCTCATTTTTTTTTTATCCTCATTTAGAGAATCTGGAGTTCAGGTGGTCTTTAGGACAGCATGTGGGTAGTCAGCTTGATTGATTCATTGATAGTATATTGTTGCAAGTAAACAACAAAGGAGAAGGGAGGAGCATGCCATCCCAACCCCCAGGCAGTACAGCTTGTTTGTATACATTTTAAGAGTTCAATTTCTTCATTTTCCTTTGATTTATCCCATTTTGTATTATCGTTTTGTATCCATTCTCAGTTTTTAGTAGTTTCACGGGGGGGGGGGAGGCTAGTGATATTTGTTTGTTATGGTTGTGTGGTGAATAATTGATTGATTGATTGATAGTTTATTGTTGCAAGTAAACAACAAAGGAGAAGGGAGGAAGTAGTTTGTGTATGTTTGGTGGTTCGCTCCCGCTCATGTGTTTCGTTCCCTCTGGACGGCTCGTTTCGGATTCGCTTAGCACGTCTCGGTTTATTTCCCTCAGAAGGTGACGTTAGGTAGCTGATTCAGAGCTTTAAGCTTTCGCTGTCTGTCTTTTCTCTTGGCACCACCTCCAACCTCTTTCCTTCCGTGTGTTTGGGTAGAAATTGCTGTGTGGGTGGGTGTGTTATGGGCCCATCTATACTGTGAGGGTGTGGGTGATAGTGGCCCATCTATACTGTGTGGGTGTGGTGGGCCCTGGTGTTTATTTTTTTTGGTGGGGCATGGTGTTTTTTTTTTTTGGTGGGGCATGGTGGTTTTTTTTTTTGGTGGGCCCTGTTTTTTTTTTTTTTTTGGTGAGCCCTGGTGGGTTTTTCTGGTGGGACCTGGTGTTTTTTTTTTGTGGGGCCTGGTGTTTTTTTGTGGGGCCTGGTGTTTTTTTTTTGGTGGGACCTGGTGTTTTTTTGTGGGGCCTTGTGTGTTTTTTTTGTGGGGCCTTGTGTGTTTTTTTGTGGTGGGGCCTGGTGTTTTTTTGGTGGGGCCTGGTGTGTTTTTGGTGGGGCTTGGTGTTTTTAAATCTGTACTTTTTGGGGGGCCTGGTGCTTTTTTGTGGGGCCTGGTGTTTTTTGTGGTGGGCCTGGTGTTTTTTTGGGGGCCTGGTGTTTTTGGTGGGGCCTGGTGTTTTTTTGGTGGGGCCTGGTTTTTTTGGGGTGGGGCCTGGTTTTTTCTTGGGGCATTTTGTTTTTTTTGGTGGGGCCTGGTGTTTTTTTTTTGGTGGGGCCTTGTGTTTTTTTGGTGGGGCCTGTTTTTTTTTGGTGGGGCCTGGTGTTGTTTTTGGTGGGGCCTGGTGTTTTTTTGGTGGGGCGTGGTGTTTTTTTTTGGTGGGGCCTGGTGTTTTTGTGGTGGGGCCTGGTGTTTTTGTGGTGGGGCCTGGTGTTTTTTTTGGTGGGGCCTGGTGTTTTTTTTTTGGTGGGGCCTGGTGTTTTTTTGGTGGGGCCTGGTGTTTTTTTCTGGTGGGGCCTTGTGTTTTTTTCTGGTGGGGCCTTGTGTTTTTTTCTGGTGGGGCCTTGTTTTTTTTTGTGGGGCCTGGTGTTTTTTTTTGTGGGGCCTGGTGTTTTTTTGGTGGGGCCTGGTGTTTTTGTGGTGGGCCTGGTGTTTTTGGTGGGGCCTGGTGTTTTTTGGTGGGACCTGGTGTTTTTGGTGGGACCTGGTGTTTTTTGGTGGGGCCTGGTGTTTTTTTTGGTGGGGCCTGGTGTTTTTGGTGGGGCGTGGTGTTTTTTTTTGGTGCGGCCTGGTGTTTTTTTGTGGAACCTGGTGTCTTTTTTGGTGGGGCCTGGTGTTTTTTTGTGGGGGCTTGTTTTTTTTGGTGGGGCCTGGAGTTTTTTTTGGTGGGGCCTGGTATTTTTTTTGGTGGGGCCTGGTGTTTTTTTGTGGGGCCTGGTGCTTTTTTGGTGGGACCTGGTGTTTTTTTTGGTGGGGCCTGGTGTTTTTTTTGGTGGGGCCTGGTGTTTTTTTTTTGTGGGGCCTTGTGTTTTTTTGGTGGGGCCTGTTTTTTTTTTTTTTTTTGGTGGGGCCTGGTGTTTTTTTTTTTAGGACCTGTTTTTTTTTTGTGGGACCTGTTTTTTTTTTTTTTTTTTTGCGGGGCCTGGTGTGGTTAATGTTTATAATGATGCCATCTTAGTTGGCACATTCTACCTCCCCGCAGCTCATTTTTTTATCCTTATATAGAGAGAATCTGGAGTCTGGGTTGATAGGTGGTTTTTAGGACAACATGTGGGTGGTCTTAGGCCATGCGCCGATGACTTATGGTGGTGGTACGTGATAGTGATGGTGGTACATGATAGTGGTGATGGTGGTGGTGGTACGTGATAGTGGTGGTGGTGGTACGTGGTAGTGGTGGTGGTGGTGGTACGTGATGGTGGTGGTGGTGGTGGTACGTGATAGTGGTGGTGGTGGTGGTGGTACGTGATAGTGGTGGTGGTGGTGGTACGTGATAGTGGTGGTGGTGGTGGTACGTGATAGTGGTGGTGGTGGTGGTGGTGGTGGTACGTGGTGGTGGTGGTGGTGGTGGTGGTACGTGATGGTGGTGGTGGTGGTGGTACGTGATAGTGGTGGTGGTGGTGGTACGTGATAGTGGTGGTGGTGGTGGTACGTGATAGTGGTGGTGGTGGTGGTGGTGGTACGTGATAGTGGTGGTGGTGGTGGTGGTACGTGATGGTGGTGGTGGTGGTGGTGGTACGTGATAGTGGTGGTGGTGGTGGTACGTGATAGTGGTGGTGGTGGTGGTGGTGGTACGTGATGGTGGTGGTGGTGCCCTTGCCTTGCCTTGCCTTGCCTTTCCCTTGCACTAAAAAATTTTCTTGGCATGTTGCTGGGGAAAAAAGATCTGAATATGTAGTGAAAGTTGAGTGAAAAGTGTAATAGTGGAAAATAGCAAAAGCGCATAGGCAGGCAAATCAGGGAAAGAAAAGGACAGAAAACCTAAGTTCAGGATGAATGCTTAAGCCTTGCCTTGCCCTTGCCTTGATTTGCCCTTGCCTTGACTTAATTGCCTTGCCTTGCCTTGCCCAGCCCTTCCCTTGCCTTGCCCTTTCCTTGCCCTGTCCTGCCTTGGCTGCCAGCCCTGTGCGTCTCGCCTTCTTGGCTGGCTGGCCTTGTGCGTTCCCTGACCTTGCCTTCTTGGCTGGCCAGCCCTGTGCGTCTCGTCTTCTTGGCTGGTCGTATATAGCCATGTGCGTTGGTCTTCCTTGCCTTGTCCTTCCCTTGCCCTGACCTTCCCTTGTCCTGCCCTTCCCTTCCCTTGCCCAGCCCTTCCCTTGCCCTGCCCTTCCCTTGCCTTGTCCTGCCTTGGCTGCCAGCCCTGTGCGTCTCGTCTTCTTGGCTGGCTGGCCCTGTGCGTTCCCTGACCTTGCCTTCTTGGCTGGCCAGCCCTGTGCGTCTCGTCTTCTTGGCTGGCCATATATAGCCCTGTGCGTTGGTCTCCCTTGCCTTGTCCTTCCCTTGCCCTGACCTTCCCTTGCCCTGACCTTCCCTTGCCCTGCCCTTCCCTTGCCTTGCCTTGCCCTTCCCTTGCCTTGCCCTGCCCTTCCCTTGCCTTGCCTTGCCCTTTATTCACTTGTAATACTGAGCACTTCATCCTGAACTTAGGTTTTCTGTCCATTTCTTTCCCTGATTTGCCTACCTATGCGCTTTTGCTATTTTCCATTATTACATTTTTCACTCAACTTTCACTACATGCTCAGATCTTTTTTTGCAGCAACATGCCAAGAAAATTTTTGTGAGGTATTAATTTCACTGCTTCCTCTTTACATCCTTATGGTCCTAACACGGTACTTATTCCTCCGTCTTCCTCCTCCACTCTGCTATGCCACTCCTCTTACCCAATGATCTCCACCACAGATGCTAATAGCCTTTGCCTCTCCTTTTCATACATGTCACAGGCCACTATCAGGTGCTCTTTTTGTTTCTTTTTCCCCTATACAAACGCTGCAGTTTTTGTCCTTCTCATCTCTGCTTCTCTCCTTTACTTGTTGTTCCAGTCCTTGCCTTGAACAGCAGCTTATTCCCCCAGTCTCCCTGGTACCAATTCCCTGGCCTCTGGGTTATGTCTTACGACAAGTTACCAAGGAATATTAAGGTACATGGGAATATATAAAGTATCGACTAAACTATACATAAGAAGAATGAAGTGGAAAGGTTCTGACGTATATGTATATATCTAAGTGTGTTGTAAGGAATATTTTTAAAACTTAAAGAACCAGGTTATATTTTCATGCATGTACGTACTACGCGATATGTTTACGCATCTATGAAGTCTCGGGTTATATATTTGTAAGTGTGCACTGCTGCTCCGGCTATCGCAACCCTTACTTCTGCTACCCATGTACTGCCCAGACCTTTAATATACCCCAACTTCAGCATCTCCGTTTAAGAGAAGCACTGGGGGGCAGCATGGGCCAGGCAAAAGTCGTAGGAACTGGCACGCGCTATAGATAAAATCTGCTTTGTGTTGTTGCTCCTCGTACTGTGGCAATGACACACGGTACCAAACACCCCGTTATACAGTGTCTGCAGTAAGGGTTATACGTGATGATTTCTATACGCAAGTAAATATACGTAACGAAAAAAGGTTGATTAAAATGCTTTGTTTCCTTAGGGATGATTCTTTATGACATATGATTGTAGGTCTGCAGGAAGGGTTATACGTGATGATTTCTATACATAAACTAATATACATAACAGGAAAATGAAGAATGAGATGTTTGTATAAGGTCAAAAGGGCTGATTCTCGATGATGTGTGTGTGTTGCATTCTCCCATATATACACTCCAAGCTTACATGAAGAGCTATACGTACTGAAATTTATAAAATCAATTATACATAAAAGGAAAATGATGAATATTCATCAAGAAGTTTGTATAGGGTCAAAAGGACTGATTCTCGACGATGTATGTCTGTATTGCTTTCTTTTATACGCTTCTTGCTTGTAGGAAGGGCTATACGCACTGTACGATGCGACATTTTAAGCGTACGTTACTGGGTTATATTTGTAAGTATATGTATGAAGCGATATATTTACGTATGTTTAGGTGGTATAGTTTAAGCAAAAGGTACTGGGTTTTATATTTCTAAGTGTGTGTACTAAACTATATATTTACATGTCTACCAGTGGGAGTGGGATATATTTTAAGTACGTGCTATGGGAAAATACATATGGGGAGCGTATTAATCTGGCATAATGGTAGTATCGTAACAGCTTTGGTGCTGCTGCGATTGGCTATTAATAACAACTATGGCTTTTGAATGCCAAACCTAACTTCCTCTTCGACTATTCACATTAACCTTTTTGCTGCTGCTGCTGCTATTAACAACTATATATGGTTTCTGCATGACAATATTTGCTGCTACGGCTATTTACAATTTCTACGGATTTTGGGTATTGCAACAAACCCATACACTGTTGATCGAAACAACCCCGCAAGCTTTTGTTACAACACCGCGCACTTTCGTTACAACCACGTATGCTTTCAAAACAATTCTGTACCCTTTTGTTACAACCCCATGTGCTTTTATAACAACGTGCACTCTTTCGTAACAATTAATTTCCTGACCAAATAAAAGAGGATTAGGCCTACGGGGGACACCTCTTGAAAAAAAAAAACGCACCAAGACTTTTACCTCAAATCAAGGTGGTGTGGAAATAAAGTCAACACACGAACACACACACAGTACCATACACCCCGTTATACAGTGTCTCCGCCATACGGACACACATATACGGTTGAGAGGGCTGATCCTTGATGATGTATGGTTGAATGTCTGCAGTAAGGGTTATACGTGATTTCTAAACGCAAGTAAATATACGTAACGAAAAAATGGTTGATTAAAATGCCTTCTGTTTCCTTAGGGATGATTCTTGATGACATATGATTGTATGTCTGCAGGAAGGGTTATACGTGATGATTTCTATACACAAACTAATATATATTACAGGAAAATGAATAAGGTTAGTATATAAGGTCGAAAGGGCTGGTTCTCTGCGATGCATGTCTGTATTGCATTCTTTTATACACCCCATGCTTGCAGGAAGGGCTATACGTACTGAAATTTATACACAAGTAATTATACGCAGCAGGAAATGAAGAATGGAATGTTTGTATAAGGTCAAAAGGGCTGGTTCTTGATGATGTGTCTGTGTTGCATTCTTTCATACTCCATGCTTGCAGGAAGGGTTATACATTATACCTACTGAAATTTATGCAAAAGCAATTATACGTAACAGGAAAATGATGAGATGGTTGTATAAGGTCAAAAGGGCTGAATCTCGAGTTCTTCTTATGTTCTTCTTATGTTCACTCACCCGCCGTCTTTACTCCCGATCGATGGTCCCCCCCTATAGCAATTAAGTAAAGGCTCCACGCAGTTATATTATCCTTAATTGTCATTCTATGCTCCTCTCGGCAAGATCGACCATGCAATTTGCCCCATTCACGAGTTAGGTGGGCGTCCCCTAGCTTGATGGTCTCCTCCACACAGGGTTGTCTCGCACAGAAACAACCCTATGAGCAGGATTGACGTCCGGGGTGTCGAACCTTGTCGAACCAGCGACCATTTATAGTTGACGGAAATTAATCAAGATCGAGTTACCATTTATTTTTTTAGTCCTTGCACGCCATATGGGCACGTGGCACGCTTCCCGGACGTCGACCTGGGACACGACAATTATCAGGACAAAAAAATAAGGATTGTTCACAGAGCATTAATAATTATTTTACCTACAGCTAGTGCAATGCTTGTCGTCTGTGACTCATGCATGGGTGAAATGTAAGCGTTGAGTGGTATCCTGCTAGTTCAAGTCACTATTTTGGTCTTCGTGCACTACCAAACGTTTTGGTACCCTTCCATCCTGTGTGGGACCGGGGTCACAGATGACACTGCCTCGAAATCCTGCGTCTCACATCCTGTTGCTTACAGTAGTGAGCAAGCCGCTGTGTGATAATTTCACTTCTATGACTAGTAGCTGTAAGAGCTGGCTTTGACGAGTTTGGTGATAAGTTAACGGAAGTTGGCGATGGTAGTAAAAGAGGCGTACGTGAGTGAGGATCCGGCAACAATATCACTCTCGACACCTAACTCCTTAATTTGAGGACAGTTTTATATCACTTCTAACGTACGATTCAATTAGAATTCTTATTATTTCTGCCAAGAACAGGAGAAAGGGGCTTTTTATGCTGGTAGGATGAGTTAGGATGAAAGTGTTCGAACGGGATCGTGCCATAAAATGAATGTGTCCTACTTATATCCTGCAATTCATACCTTTCGGAGCCTTGGCGTATTATGAATTATTTTGAGAGAAAGCTAAGAAGTGAACACAAATAATGAAAGAAAATATTAGTATCTCTTCAAAGTTTATTCATTGTCCTTCCTCCTCCTCCTCCTTCCTCTCCTCCTCCTTCCTCCTTTCTCCTCTTCCTCCTCCTTCCTCCTCCCTCCTCCTCCTCCTCCTTCTTCCTCCTCCTCCTCCTCCTTTCTTCCTCCTCTTCTCTTCCTCCTTCCTCCTTCCTCCTCCTCTTCCTCCTCCCAGGTGTCTTGAAGGGCGGGAGGGGTGGGAGGGGCGGCCTGTGTTGATCTGGAGTTAATGCTCGCCCAGGAACGGAATGCACAAATTATTTCTGCTCTTCATTTGGGCCGAGTATGGACGACTGGTGGGAGGAGAGAGAGAGTGAGAGTGAGAGAGAGAGAGAGAGAGAGAGAGAGAGAGAGAGAGAGAGAGAGAGAGAGAGAGAGAGAGAGAGAGAGAGAGAGAGAGAGAGATGGAGAGACGGAGGAGGAGGAGGAAAAATAATGTCAAAGGCTAAAAAATGAAAAGAAAAAGATAATGGAAAAGATTGAGGAACGTATTTCGATTAATAAAATGAGTACACGGGTTTAGAAGTTGAAGTGAAGAGAAAAGTAATGTGGAAGGAAGAGGAAATGGAGGAGGAAGAAAGGTGGTTATCGAGGTGTAAGAGGAAGACAAGTGGCATAACAAGGAAACTGAAGAGAAAAAGGTGAATAAAAAATAGAAAAAAATTCCCTCCCCAAAAATAGAAGACGACCGCCACGAGACTCCTGCCGATGGTCGTGCTGTGAACACACCTGCGCAATGGTAGAAGAAAACTTGCTTCCCATTACCTCGCCCCGCACCCGCTGCTTGGTCGTCGTGGCGGTGCTGGGCGCGGGACGATTTTTTTTTTTCCTCTCGTATTCGTGTGTTTGTTCTGTGGTGATTTAAACTTTATTGTAGGACTAAAGTATTGAGTTTTCTGAGATGGGATTGATTTTTTTGTAGAATTAATTTTTTTTTCTTATATTCTGGTTTATTTATTTTTAATAATTTAATCTGCTACACATCTCTTTAGATAGTCCTGCCTATATTACATTATATTGTCTTCCTTTTGTTTATATTCCTTCCCACGTACTGCTTTTCTCTCTCTCTGTGTGTGTGTGTGCTTATGCATGCGACGCTGTCTCCTGTGTTTCAGCATTGATGGCAGTGCTCCTCAAACACACATCGTCCCCCCGCTATTATTCCGCATCATCACACTTTCATTCACTCTCTCGCAGGGTGCTTTCAATGCTTTTGTCGATCTCTCATTCGTCTCTCTCACCCTCTCGTGTTCCTTTGTGCGAGTGAAGGTGTGTCTTGTGTGTGTGTGTGCAGGAGGTGCGTATGTAGTATAATTCAGTACCATCGCCACATCTGCAAACCACCACCACCACCACTACTATCACCACTACCTACACCTATTTTTTTTTTTCACCTCGATCACAGTAATATCTCCCGAACCAGCCTTTCCTTTCTCTTTTCCTTACCATATTTTAACGCTTTTTTTTACCTTATTTTCTCCCAACACGGTGAACACCCCCACCAGAACCACTACCACCAATACCACCACCTCCGTTATTATCACCACCACCACCACCACAACAACCACTGACACCACCTCTATTATTATCCTCACCTCCACCACCATTACCACCACCTCAGTTATTATCACCACCACCACCACCACCACCAAAACCACCACCTCAGTTATTATCACCACCACCACCACCACCACCACCACCACCACCTCAGTTATTATCACCACCACTTCCACCACAGCCACCACCACCACCTCACTTAATATCATCACCACTTCCACCACAGCCACCACCACCACCTCAGTTAATATCACCACCACTTCCACCACAGCAACCACCACCACCTCAGTTAATATCATCACCACCTCCACTACTACCACCACCACCACCTCAGTCAATATCATCACTACTTCTTCCACAACCACCACCACCACCTCAGTTAATATCATCACCATCTCCACCACAACCACCACCACCACCTCAGTTAATATCATCACCACTTCCACCACAACCACCACCACCACCTCAGTTAATATCATCACCACTTCCACCGCAACAACCACAACCACCTCAGTTAATATCATAAAAAATTCCACCACAACCACCACAACCACCTCTAGTTAATATCATCACCACTTCCACCACCACCACCACCACCACCTCAGTTAATATCATCACCACTTCCACCACGACCACCACCACAACCTCAGTTAATATCATCACCACTTCCACCACAACCACCACCACCACCTCAGTTAATATCATCACCACTTTCACAACCACCACCACCACCTCAGTTAATATCATCACCACTTCCACCACAACCACCATCACCACCTCAGTTAATGTCATCACCACTTCCACCGCAACCACCACCACCACCTCAGTTAATATCATCACCATCTCCACTACCACCACCACCACCACCACCACCACCACCACCTCTGCCATCACTAACATCAATACAAAATCAGAGGGTTCGTTTTAAAAAAAAAATGATTCACTTTATTTTTTATTATTTTTTTTAGAGCCAAAAAGGATACGTTCAGGGAGTGTTTTACGAGCATCTGTTCTGCAAGGATAAATGTTAGGCAAGAAGAAGACTGGTAAGGAGAGACGAAAGGGAAAGAGGAAAAGGAAGAAAAGTGGAAGGTGGAGAAGACATTGGGGGATAGAGACAGGGGTTGGTAATCTTAGACCCTTCTGTCCATCACATCAACTATTTCCAGAGGCCGAAAAGGAGATTAACCGGGCTTTCATGAGTGTTTTTTCACGTTTATGGTACAGAAGAAGGGTCAATCTGCCACCAGGGTTATTAAATCACTCCTGAAAATCCCTAAATCGCCTACGAAAGCCTTGTCAAATATGTTTACTTGGGCGCCGAAGTGTTTAAGAATATGACCCAGGGACTTAGCGGTGGATGATGGAACACGTTAACCGCTTGACTTCTGTTTTCTCTTTACTTTACCTCGCCTTCCTTGTTCCTTTAAGTATTCCATTTGCCTTCTCTTTCTCTCTTTTAGTCTCCTCATTCTCCGTGTCATGCTCCCTTCCACCTCCCGCCATTCACTTACGCACACACTGAACAACCGCACATGTATCGCACTATTTGCTCGCTTAATCTGGAAAAATACACACACACACACACACACACACACACACACACACACACACACACACACACACACACACACACACACTATAGCCATATATACACTCACATAATGATAACAAACGTACACCCTCACACGTACATGGCTGCTAAATTACCCAATACGTGTACACCCATCACAAAAACGGCACCATTAGCCCCGTAAGTCACGAGGGGCGGCGGGGGCTGCTCTTTTTTCCAGCTTCATGAGTGGTTCCATCGTTACGCGGAACGGTGGAGAAATTGTGGTGTTGGCATGGTGTGGAGTGGTGGAAGGAGGAAGTGATTAATGAACAACTTATTAGTAAAAAAAAAAAAAAAAAAGCTTTCTCGTTGTGAAAGTTGTCCTTGTGTGTATGTCTTTTAGTTTGTTTCATCTTACCACGTGGTGCGTATTGTATCTACTTTGTGATAAACTTAACACAGTACATACGGAAATTATAACGGCAGGTTTTTTTTTTTTTTTTTACTGCATCCGAATTAATTAAAGTCACGGGCAGAAAAGAAAGCCGAATGAATCCTGCTGTGTACTATATTTCTTAAATCAACGAAAGCTAGAACTAGCTCACTAATATCTCGATTAACCATGAAGTGAATGTATTAGCATATAATTCCGAGGAAAAGGCAACTAAACGCCACAGTAACTTAAAAAGACACATTGAGCCTGTGTAAAAAACATGTACTCTAAAAATTACAAGTAAGAGACAACTATGCGTCGAATGGAGCTTAAAGAAACGTAAACTTTGTGGAAAACATGTACCTAAAAAAATCATAAGGAAAGAAACCATAATGACAAATGGAACAGGAGGTAAAGTCAGCAAGACAAAAAATCAACAGAGAAGTGAAATATATAAACACAAAATAAACAGCCTGTAAATTCAGGAAAGGAAGGAGAGAAGAAGAAGAATACGAGTAAATATTAAACACAAGAGGTAGTGAGGGGAAGTGTGTGGTGTGTGTTTTTTCTTCTTTTCCTCCACGCCGTGGAAGTAACGAGGGAGCCGTCTAGCCTTGAAAAGAGACTGTGCATGAATGTTTGCTGTCCAGAGTTTCGACCAAAATTGTGCATAACTAATAGTGAGGAACTGCCTTGATTATCCCGGAAATCACGAGCCTTTGAAACTGTCCGCCTCTGCCTCATCTCTTTTTTTGTAGTAATTGTAAAATAAGAAAATATAGATTTAAGAGATTAGCTAAGAACAAACGAACGCACAACTTTAACTAAAAAAAAAAACGATGACTGCCGTACGTTCCTTTTACTTCCATCCAATCAATTGGTGACAAACCAATTCTGAAAAACCAACACTGCGGTCTTCGAGGCGTTCAGCGGCATGGTGCAGCGTTGGCACTGGCGTTGGCGTAAGCGTGGAGTAGGCGTGGGCATGAGCGAAGCGTGCGAATGTGCGGCTAAGGGAGGATTTGTGTTGGCGGCCTTGTGGGCGGGCGTTGGCTCGGTGTGGGCGTGGGAAAAGCGTGACGAAGATGCGGCGTCACGCAGCAAGGCCGAGGCTACGTTGGCGGCCGTGGGCGTGGTTGTTAAATCCAAGCGCCGCGGAGCTAACACAATTTTTCGGAATTTGTCGAACACTTCCAGTAAGGCGACCAATCAGCTGTGTAGCCTACCATCCAGCCATCCAGCCATGAAGTCAACAGTCACAATATAGTCCGTCAACCATTTAACCAAGAGGCAACCGTGCAGCCAATCAGCCATCCAGCCAGCCAGAGTTACATCATATCGGCCAGTCAGACAGTTATGCAGCCAGTAGCCATTCATCCAGCCTCTCCCCTAGCTCCATACAGATAACCTGCCAGCCATACAGTCAACCAGCGAGCCAGCGTTTCGATAAATCGGTAGTCAGCCATTCAGCCTGCCAAACTAGGATTTAGCCAGCCAGCCAACCCACCATCCAGTGAACAGCCAACCACATAGCCTGCACCCGGCCACCCACCTAGCTAATCATGTATTCGATCATCCAGCCAGCCAGTCAACTAGCTAATCATCCAATCATCCATGTAGACAGTACTCACCTATGCAGCCAGTCAGTTGTGTCCACTAACTCACCCACCCACCCACCCATCCATGCAGCCACCCGCTCATGTACCCAGTCAACTAGCCATGCAGCCAGTCAGCCACGCAGCCAGTCAGCCATGCAGCCAATCAGCCATGCAGCCAGCCAGCCATGCAGTCAGCCATGAAACCAGCCAGCCGGGTTTGCAAATCCATTTCGTAATTGTTTGTATACAATTAATTTCCAGTCTGCAGTTGGAATTGAATGCGTCGATAAAAGTTAGAACACCTCGTGCGAGCTCGCCTGATTTTCTTATTCTTTAGCTTAATACTGTCTTCATTCTTTTTCATGGTCTTTTGCTTCATTCTTTCTTTATCCATGTTTATATTTTATTCTTTATCATCCATTGATTCATTTTCTTTTTTATTATTCCTTATCCATGTATTTCCTTCTTGAATCCTTTCCTCCTATACTTTCTCCTCCTCTTCCCCTTTCCAATTCTCTCGAGTCTTCTCCTTTCCTTTCCTCTCGTGTCCTCTCCTCTCCTCTCCTTCCCTCCTCTCGTCTCGTCTCGTATCCTCTTCTCTGTATTTTCCTGCTTCTCCTCTCTCCTCTCCTCTCCTCTCCTCTCCTCTCTTCTCCTCTCCTCTCCTCTCCTTCCCCCCTCCTCCCCTTTAAGTTAGCTATATGCATTTAATCCCCATTCTGTTCCTCCTCCGCACTTACATTACTCGGAGGCAAATACCCGCAAAACGTCAGCTTTATGCACTGGCTTCTTTAAGAGCATCCAGAAAATACCTCTTGAAGGCGCTATATAATGAGAATAGTGTCGCTGAGGAGGAGCAGGAGGAGGAAAAGGAGGAGGAAGGGGGAGGAAGAGGAGGAGGAGAGGAGGAGGAGGAGGAAGAGGAAAGATATGATGGAGAAGATTTGGGAAGAATTGAGGAGGATAAGTATGATATGCATATGAGCTGTGACCGCAGGAGAGCATACGGAGGGGTGGAATGGAGGGTCTCATAAAGCAGGGAGGATAATGAGTGAGGGAAGGTAAGGAGGAGCCAGGTTGAGGGAAGGAAGGAGGGAGTGTGTGGAGGAGAGTGCATGAGGAAAGGTAAGGAGGAGGCAGGTTGAGGGAAGGAAGGAGGGAGTGTGTGGAGGAGAGTGCATGAGGAAAGGTAAGGAGGAGCCAGGTTGAGGGAAGGAAGGAGGGAGTGTGTGGAGGAGAGTGCATGAAGAAAGGTAAGGAGGAGCCAGGTTGAGGGAAGGAAGGAGGGAGTGTGTGGAGGAGAGTGCATGAGGAAAGGTAAGGAGGAGGCAAGTGGGGAGAAAAGGAGGGAGGGAGTGTGTGGAAGAGGGTGAATGAAGCTGAGATGAGGAGAAAAGATGCAAAGGACAATGAGTCCTCGCGAAGGTGAAAACACAACAGAATACTCGAGTTAAGTGTGTGTGTGGGGGGGGTCCTTTGTGGACAGACCGCTTTAGTCTGACATTCTCTTGATGCTGATTATGCGAGAGAGAGAGAGAGAGAGAGAGAGAGAGAGAGAGAGAGAGAGAGAGAGAGAGAGAGAGAGAGAGAGAGAGAGAGAGAGAGAGAGAATGCGAAATTCGAGTTTAATACTGAGGGAAGTGATGCAGCGGGTAAAATGTGGAGGTGACTTAGGAGAAGGAGGAAATATGGTAACATAAAAGAGCAAATAAGAGGAAGCCTGTTGGCTTGTAGCGAGGTTGCCTCTAACTGATCTGATCAGAAAGGAAGAGGAGGTGGACGAGAAGAAAAAGAAGTAGTTTAAGAATAAATTAGGAGAAGGGATATTAGAGAAAATAACCAAGTAAAAAAAATATATGGGTTGAAGACGACAGTGAATAATATAATTGAAAAAAATGGCGGAAACCGCAGAAATAATAATAACAAAAGTCATTTAAAAGCGATGAGCAAGAAGTCCATTCCTTCCCCCCTCCGTCCCTCCGTCTCCCCCTCTCCTCAGCCACGCAACAATAGGCAGGGACAGAAAGAGACGAAAAAAGGGAGCAGGAAAAAGGCAGCAGGTGGCGGCGTGCCGTATGAGGCAGTAAAAACGAAATGTGTGTTGTGGTCAACGCTGAAGGCAATGGAAATACAGTGCTTAATGAGGTCCTGTGGTAAGGTTTTGGTTACACACTCACCCCCCCCCCCACACACACACATACACACACTTGTAGCTCCATCGGTAGAGCGCTGCGTTGCAAGGCTTCACGACCAAATAGGCGGCGGTCTGAGCTCCGCTAAGGCCGGATTCTTTCCGTTGACTAGGAATGGTTACTGTCCCCTTGAGCAAAGGGGTGGGGTGTGGTGTGTGAGGTCCTGGCAGTACCCAGAGATTGACGATAATGAGCACTTGCTCAAGTCGGGAGGGTACCTGCTGGCGAGAGCGAGTCCAACTCGTGATCAGGCCTTGGCGCATTAACACACACACACACACACACACACACACACACACACACACACACACACACACACACACACACACGGCAGGCTTTCTGGTACCGGGGGAAGACCACAGATGCTTAATTTTCTTTAGAAGTAATACTAGACTCTCATTTTGTTCTATTTCTCACACTCATCTATTTTGCAGGCTTCCCTAAACCTCTTTCTGATTTTTTTTTATCATTTACCATTTTTCTGCTTGTAACTGTTTTCGTTTGTCTGTCTGCTACTATATAATATGTCAATCCTGTATATCCTGTGTCTCTCTCTTCTCTTCCTTCCTTCCTTCCTTTCACTGTCCACTGCTCACAGCTAGAGGTCACACGCTCCCGTCCCCATGACCTCACTAGCTTCCGCTACCATCTCGTGGACTTATTTCGCTTCTTCTGTACTCGCCGCTTGTTATAAACTGTTGTTTGCTATCCGATTTGGCGATTCTCCTGTGTGCTGACCTCTTCTCAGTTGATGACATAGTCTATCTTGATTTCCAGAAGCGTTTGATAAAGTCCCACATAAATTACTTAATTAATTAAAGCAAATAGGTATTGACGGTCAAGTACACCAGTGGATCGCGAAGTGGTTGAGCAACAGACAACAAAGAGTGGTGATCGACGGATTTATATATGAAAACTAACTCTAGGAGTTCTGTACAGGCCACCCAACCTTAACAGGCAGGACACGAGTGTATTACTACAGGAGATTGGCAGGCGAGTAGGAGTAGAAATGTCTGCGTAATGGGGACTTTAATTATAGGAATATAGACTGGGAAGACCTAGTGGGTGACCTGAAGCCGAGGATTTTCTTGAAGTTATACAAGATAATTTCCTTAAGCAGGTAGTTACTGAGCCCACCCGAGGAGATAACATATTAGACTAAGTTCTACCCAATAATGGGCACTTGCTACATGAGTTGGAGGTGGGCGGAGTTAGGAAATAGTGACCACAGAACGGTTCGTTTTAGCTTAGACTGGGAGGTAACCCGCGAACCAAACCCAGTGTTAGTGCCAGATTTTAGAAAGGCAAATTACGAGGGGCTTCGAAGACATCTTGAAGGGGTAAACTGGGATAATTTAGGGATTCATGAGGGCCAGAACTGCGGGTTGGAGAGCCAGGAGAACCATGTAGAAATGTCTTACAATAATTTAGTTAGAGTAATAGTAGAGGCGCAAAGACAACATATACCACAGAGAACACTTAGAAAAGAAAACAATGACCCTAAGTGGATGACTCGTGGACTAAAACACGAGATAGGGTTAAAGAAGGGAATTTATCAGAAAGTAAAGAATGGTGAAACACATCTCAGGGTCCGGTATGTCGAACTATCTAGATTAGTTAAGAAAAACAATAGGATAGCAAAAAGGAACTTTGAGGTCAAAGTAGCAAATGAGGCGAAAAGTAATCCTAAGGGCTTCTTTCAGATGTATAGAACAAAAACACGGGAGAAAATTGGACCGCTGAAAAACACAGGGGAGCTAGTAGAAAATTCCGAAAATATGAGCACATTGTTGAACGACTTCTTCCTTTCAGTATTCACACAAGAGGATCGAACGACTATTCCGGAAAGGGCTCAGGTGTACGAGGGCGGGGATGGCAATAAATTGAGGGACATAATCATTACCAGGCAAGTAGTTAAGGATGAGATATATAAGCTACAGAAGAACAAGTCGCCAGGTCCTAACGGGATATTTCGAGGAATCAAAGGAATTAGGTGATGTACTCAGTGATTCATTTACCGACATCTTTAAGATGTCGGTAAATACTAGCTATGTGCCGAGCCTATGGAAAGTAGCTAATGTGACGCCGATTTTCAAAAAGGGGGACAGGTCAGCTGCTTCAAACTATCGCCCAATTAGCTTAACATCGGTTATAGGCAAGATGCTGGAGTCCATAATAGCCAGGAACATTCGGGAGCATCTAGAAACATAGCTTAATTCACAACTCGCAGCATGGCTCACGAAAGGTAGGTCATGCCTCACCAATCTCTTGTCCTTCTACAATAAAGTATTTGAGGCGGAAGGCAGATATGAAAAGTATGATGTAATCTATCTTGATTTTAGTAAAGCGTTTGACAAAGTTCCTCACCAACGACTGTTGCTTAAATTACGGGCTTACGGAGTAGAGGGTAAAGTTTTGAACTGGGTCAAGGCGTGGCTTAGCAATAGGAAGCAAAGGGTGCAAATCAATTGTAAAATACCTGACTGGGGATGAGTTACGAGTGGGGTCCCACAAGGTTCGGTATTAGGTCCACTTTTGTTTATTATTTATATCAGTGACTTGGATACAGGAATTAGTAATGATGTCAGTAAGTTTGCAGATGATACCAAGATCGGTAGAGTAATTGAGTCGGATCAGGACGCTAGTATTCTCCAGGGTGAACTAAACAGATTGTATGACTGGGCGGATAAATGGCAGATGAAGTTCAGTGTAGGAAGTGCAGTATTCTGAATGTAGGTAGGAACAACCCTCTCATAACCATTGCTTAAATGACACTCATAAGCAGGTCTAAAAGCGAGAGGGATTTAGGGGTCTTAGTGAGCTCTGATCTCCGTCAAAGGGCACAATGCATTCAAGCTAGAAATCGAGCAAATATGGTACTGGGATTTATTTCAAGGAGCGTAAGCAACAGAAGCGCCTAAGTCTACCTCAAACTATATTTAGAATTAGTTAGACCTTATCTTGACTATGCGGTTCAGTTCTAGTCCCCTTACTATAGACTGGATAACAAAATGTTAGAATCAGTGAAGCGGAGGGTGACTAAGATGATTCAGGGTTGAGAAACTTTCCATACGAGGACAGACTCAAACAGTTAAACTTTCATTCTCTAGAAAGCCGAAGGGTGCGTGGAGACATGATCGAAGTTTATAAATGGATGAAGGGCTTTAATAAGGGAGACATTCATAGGGTTTTGTTGGTAAGAGAACCGTGTAGGACACGAAGTAGTGGGTTTAAACTGGATAAATTCAGATTCAACAGGACATTTGCAAAATTGGTTTACAAACAGGGTGGTCGATGAGTGGAATAGGCTTAGCATTCATGTGGTGAGTGCCAATACAATTGTCACATTCAAAAATAGATGAGATAAATTCGTGGACAGCGATGTTAGGTGGGGTTAGATACACGGGAGCTACACGGGAGCTTAGGTTCAGAGGAGCCTCGTAAAGGCCTACCGGCCTCTTGCAGATTCCTATGTTCTTATGTTCTTATGTTCTTATGAAAGTGAGGAGGGTGCTGAAGTCCTCCAAAGACCCTTTCCATGTCCTCACTAACCGTTTCCTATTGTCTCATCAACACCACAGAGTAGTTCAGCATGCTCTCTAAAGACAGATCTTCTCTCTATCCACACCACTACATTAACACAACAAACACACCTTTTCCCAAAATTCAAAATTCAAAATGGCGCCTTGTGGGGTTACTACAAATTCCCAGGGAGGACTCCTGTTCTGGCTGCTGACTTGAGAAGTGTCTTGATAAATCCTCAAACCTCTTTCTTATCAATTTTGCAACATTCGCGGTCTTCGTTTTAATTTTCATTCTTTGGAACACCATCTCCTCCTCTAAACCTCACCTTCTCTTCCTCACTGAAACACAGATCTCTGAGGCTACTGATAGCAATCTCTACTCTGCTCCCTCCTACTATCTCTATCCTAAATTTCAATCCAAAGCTGGATGTTGTGCCAACGTGCAACGACCTCACTTGCTCTCGTGCCCACGACCTTGACTCTTCAGGATTTTCCACCATTTGGCTAAGACTTCACTATCATTCTATTACTAAATACATCTAGGCTGCTTATCTCTCACCTAACTCTACTAACTATGTAAAATTCTTTGACTATTTGAACTCTCAAGCGGAGCACATCTTGACCCACTCTCCCTTCGCTGATATCTCCATCTTAGGAGATTTCAATGTTCAACACCAGCTTTGGCTTTCATCCTCTTTCACTGACCAGCTTGGTGAACAAGCCTACAACTTTGCTCTCCTCAACAACCTAGAGCAGTTGGTTAACATAAGAACATAAGAACGCAGGAGTCTACAAGAGGCCGGTAGGCCTGTACGAGGCAGCTCCTTTGACCCTAAGCTCCCGTGTATCTAACCCCACCTAATATCGCTGTCCATGAATTTATCTAGTCTATTTTTGAATGTAACAATTGTATTGGCACTCACCACATGACTGCTAAGCCTATTCCACTCATCCACCACCCTGTTAGTAAACCAATGTTTGCCTATGTCCCTGTTGAATCTGAATTTGTCCAGTTTAAACCCATTACTTCGTGTCCTACCCGGTTCTCTTTACCAAAAAAAACTTATGAATGTCTCCCTTATTAAAGCCCTTCATCCATTTATAAACCTCGATCATGTCTCCACGCACCTTCGCCTTTCTAGAGAATGCAACCTACACGTATTCCCGACCGCCTTGGACACCGGGCCAACATACTAGACCTCTTCTTTACCTCTAACCTTTCTGCTTTCTCTGTCAAACTGTTCTCTCCGTTGGGCTCCTCCGATCACAACCTTATTTCTGTATCCTGTCCTATCGCTCCTGTACATCCTTTGGACCCACCGAAGAGGCGATGCTTCTGGCATTTTGCTTCAGCTCGGTGGGACGACCTGAGGATGTACTTCTCCCATTTCCAGTTGAATGACAACTGTTTCCCGGATAGAGACCCCTCTGTGTGTGCCCAGCGCATTACAGAGGTGATTGTCTCTGGAATGGAGGCATACATTCAACGTACTTTCTCTACTCCTCATGCTAAAAAGCCTTGTTTTAATCATGTTTGTTCTCGTGCTATCAAAGATAGAGAGGCAGCTCACAAAAGGTACCAGAGCCTTTGCACTCCTGCTAACCATGATCTTTATATTTCAGCCCGGAATCGTTCCAAATCTATTCTTTGACTTACCAAAACATCTTTCATAAATAGAAAATGCCAAAACCTTGCTTTTTGTAATTCTCCCCGTAACCTCTGGTACCTAACCAAAAATATATCCTCCAATTTCACTTCTTCCTCTTTCCCTCCTCTCCTTAACCCTGACGCCAGCACGGCCGTCTCATCTATCTCTAAGGCTGAACTCTTCTCTCAAACTTTCTGTAACAACTCCACTTTAGACGATTATGGGCATATTCCTCCTACTCATCCCCCCTTTGACTCCTTTATGCCTGTTTTTAAGATTCTTAAGAGTGATATTTTATATGCCCTTTCTGGCCTCAACTCTCAGAAGGCTTATGGACCCGATGGAGTGCCTCCTATAGTACTTAAGAACTGTGCCTCCGTGCTGACACCCTGCCTGGTCAAACCCTTTCGCCTCTGCCTGTCAACATCTACCTTTCCTTCCTGCTGGAAAGGCGACCGATCCAATCCCTCAAACTACCGCCCTATAGGTTTACTTTCCTGCCTACCTAAAGCCTTTGAATCATTCCTTAACCGGAAGATTCAAAAGCACCTATCCACTTCTGACCTTCTATCTGATCGCCAGTATGGGTTCCGCATGGGGCGTTTTACTGGCGATCTTCTTGCTCTCTTAACTGACTCTTGGACATCCTCTCTTAGCCGTTTCGGTAAAACTTTCTCAGTTGCGCTAGACACATCGAAAGCTTCGATAGAGTCTGGCACAAGTCTTTGCTTTCTAAACTGCCCTCTTTGGGATTCTATCCCTCTCTCTGTACATTTATCTCCACTTTCCTTTCCAGCTGTTATATCTCTGCTGTGGTAGACGGTCACTGTTCTTCCCCTAAATTTATTAACAGTGGTGATCGACTGGGCTCGGTCCTATCACCCACTCTCTTCCTGTTATTCATCATTGATCTTCTTTCCATAACAAACTGTCCTATTCACTCATACGCTGATGACTCCACTCCGTATTATTCAACTTCTTTCAACAGAAGATCGTCTCGACAGGAATTACAAGGCTGCAGACTGGAGGCTGCAGAACACTTAATTAACCTCAGACCTTGCTATCATTTACGACTGGGGTAGAAGGAACCTTGTGTCCTTCAATGTCTCAAAAATCCAGTTTCTCCACCTATCAACTCGAAACAATCTTCCAAACACCTATCCCCTATTCTTCGACAACACCCAGCTGTCACCTTCTTCAACACTAAATATCCTCGGTGTATCCTTAGCTCAAAATCTCATCAGGAAACTTCACATCTCCTCTATTATTAAATCAGCTTCCTCGAGGTTCAGCGTTCTGTATTGTCTCCGCCAGTTCTTCTCCCCCGTACAGATGCTTTCCATATATAGGGGCCTTGTTGCCCTCGTATGGAGTATGCATCTCACGTTTGGGGGGGCTCCGCTTACGCAGCTCTTCTGGAAAGAGTGGAGTCTCAGGCTCTTCGTCTCTTCATCTCTCCTCCTCTTACTGACAGCCTTCTACCTCTTAAATTCCGCCGCTATGTTGCTTCTCTTTCTATCTTCTATCGATATTTTCATGCTGACTACTCTTCTGAAGGTGTTAACTGAATGCTTTCCCCCCTTCTGCGGCCCCGCTACACACGACTTTCTACTCATGCTCATCCCTATACTGTCCAATCCCCTTATGCAAGAGTTAACCAGCATCTCCATTCTTTCATCCCCAATCATTGGTAAACTCTGGAACAGTTTTCCTTCGTCTGTATTTCCTCCTGCCTTTGACTCGACCTCTTTCATGAAGAGTGTATCAAGACGCCTCCACCCGAAATTGACCTCTCTTGGCTACTCCTTACTTTATACTTTTGTGGGAGCGGCGAGCAGCGGGATTTTTTTTGTGCTCTTTTTTGTTGCCCTTGAGCCGCATCCTTTGATGTAAAAAAACAAAAAATTACTCAAAGTGGGCGCAGGTCACTAGTGGCGTCCCTCAGGGCTCGGCTCTTGGCCCAGTGCTCTTCATTATTTACATCAACGATGTGGATGTTGGACTCAATAATCGCATTAGTAAATTTGCAGACGACACAAAGATTGGTAACTCGGTTCTCACTGACGAAGACAGGCAAAGCCTCCAAGAGGATTTGCATAAAATTTCAGTTTGGTCTGATAGAGGGGAGATGCCCTTTAACGTAGACAAGTGCCAGGTCCTTCAAGTTGGAACAAGAAATAAGAAGTTCGATTACGAAATGCGCGGCGTCAAACTCAAAAGCGTTCAATGCGTCAAGAACCTGAGTGTCAAAATCGCGTCAAACCTCAAAATCTCACAGCGATGCATCGATGCGGCAAATAAAGCGAGCATAATGTTGGGCTTCATTAAAATAAACTTTTTATTCAAAAATAAATATGTAATACTTCTGCTCTATAATCGGTTAGTCAGACCCACTTGGAATATGCGGTACAGTTTGGTCTCCCACCATGCAAAAGACATTGCTAAATTAGAAGGTCTTCTGCGTCGGGCAACAAAATGATCCTTTTCTTGCGCAACAAATCCTACGAAGAGAGGTTTCCCACCTTTAACATGTTCTCTCTTGAGAAACGTCGCCTCCGAGGAAAACTGACTGAAAATTTTAAAATACTTAATAGATTCACGAATGTGGACAAATCAAAATTGTTTATGATCGATGACACTTTGCGAACGAGGAACAATGGCACAAAACTTAAATGAAGGCAAGTAAATTCAGACTGCACCAAATTTTTCTTCACCATCCTTGTATTGCGATAATGGAATAAGCTCCACCTTCAGTGGTTCAGTGTAACACGATTGACTCCTTTAAAACAAGCTCGACCGACACTTCCTTCAACTTACTATTAACTAGAGTTGAAATGCGAAGTTTTGGAGCCATTTGATTAATGTATTATTTCTTATGTTTAAGGACAGTACACCTAGTCTGGACCATGGTGTCTGTGTGGTCTGATTTTATATGTAAATCTCTGTAAATCTCTCTCTCTCTCTCTCTCTCTCTCTCTCTCTCTCTCTCTCTCACACACACACACACACACACACACACACACACACACACACACACACCCACACTCTCCCACACTAATGTGTAAGGAAGGAAGGGCAGGGATGGGGAGGTTGTGGAGTCTAAATCAGGCTTCACTGCACGAGGCCCCATTACTGGTGTTTTAGCTCATGGAGTGTTGTCAATGTTTTCCTCGACCCTCCACTCACCCATTCCATTCTCCCCCTTTTTTTCTCTTTTTTCCCCAAATTCCCTGTCACACTTGTTAAATGGTCCCCCTCCTTCCTTCCTCCGTCAACCCTGCATGACTTTGTCTTTCCCTCTTTCTTTGTATTTTGTGTCTATTTGTCTGTGTCTGTCTCCCTCTTTTTCACATTTTCTTTTCATTTTTTTATTCGTATCGTCTTTGTCGTTTTTTTTCTCCTCGTTTGAGCCAATTAGCATGTGTCTCCTCCTTTCTCTCTCTCTCTTCTCTCTCTCTCTCTCTCTCTCTCTCTCTCTCTCTCTCTCTCTCTCTCTCTCTCTCTCTCTCTCTCTCTCTCTCTCTCTCTCTCTCTCTCTCTCTCTCTCTCTCTCTGCCACAATTCACTCTCGCTTGTTCCCTCATCCACCCCCCCTCTCACACCCTCGTCGGCGTCTGAGGTCATACATTTTTCGTCAGTCTGAAGGTGCATCTTCCTGGACGACCCGCCGGGAGATGAATGAGTTGGCGAAGTATCTCCGGAGAAGCTGTGAAGTGGACGAGGGAGGGAGAGAGGGAGAGAGGAAGGGAGAGGCGAGCCAAGAAAAGGTAGAGGGAAAGCTGAGAGGATGGGAATGGACGGGAGAATGAGTCGTGGGCTACGGTGCTCTCTCCTTATTACATTTACTCTCTCTCTCTCTCTCTCTCTCTCTCTCTCTCTCTCTCTCTCTCTCTCTCTCTCTCTCTCTCTCTCTCTCTCTCTCTCTCTCTGTGTGTGTGTGTGTGTGTGTGCTTGCTTGTTAGTTGAGTGCAGTGTATGTTTTTCATGTGTGTGATGTGCATTTTTCGTGTGGAGTTTTTCTTCGTGCGTTTTGGTGTGTGGGGTGTGTGTATTTTTCGTGTGTGGTGTGCATTTCTAGGAGATGCTGCATATTTGTGTTGCGATGGTGCCGTTGATGATGGTATTAGATGTGTCGCACACGGTGTAGTAACAGTAGCAGCAGCACACGAAAAACAACAACCTGGGAATAAAGATAAAGGAAAAAAATTGAGTATGGCAAATTTTTTAAGATGCTTAATAGTTGTAGTAGAAATATTATTATTATTATTTTTATTATTACCCTATCATTATTATTATTATTATTATTATTATTATTATTATTATTATTATTATTATTATCATTATTATTATTACTAGTAGTAGTAGTAGTAGTAGTAGTAGTAGTAGTAGTAGTAGTAGTAGTAAAATGGGTAGTAGAGTCATCAACATCGGCAGTAAGATCAGCAGGAACGCAGCAACACAAATATCAATAACAACACAACTCTATCGTCGTGTGTCACGCAAAGTTCGGCAGCACACACGAGTATTTATTGACCCTGTTCAGGTGTGGCGGATATTCACGGCGGTAGTTAGTTCAGGCGCAGGGAATGCACACACCAGCGAGGCTGCAATCCACTCACCTTTTGTCCTCAACACCGGAGGCCGCGTCGCCACCCTCTACTGTCATCGCCTCGCCCCACCACGTTTCTCTCTCACCTCTCTTACCTCTTTACTTTACTTCATATTCCATCATTGGGCTCTCCTTGTCCTCCTTAGCCTTCCGCCTTCTCCATGCTAACTTTAGAATCATTTCTTCTTTTCACCTTATCCCACAACATTCGCTTCCCTTACTCTACCTTTACCCCCCTCTCTCTTCATGTTAGCCTCAGCACGAACTCTTTCTCGTGTCATTGAACCCACTCCCACCCTTGATTTTAAATCTCTCCGCTCTTCCCTTTGCCTTTCTCTCCCTTTTAACATTGACCTCGCATGCCGTCCCTCAACCCGCCGCATCCTACATGTTTTAGGGTCTAGTTTATTTCCAGCGGAGAAGCGCGGATCAAGATGCAACATTAAACACCGCTGAGTAATTGGTGGTACTGTTGCTGATGCAGAATGCATGCAGACGAAGTAAAATAGTTGGAGAAATATCGAGCTTCAATTAATTTCAAATACACACACACACACACACACACACACACACACACACACACACAGGGAGTCATCAGGTACTTAGTCTAATGAATTACCTTCTAGGGCCACCGACGCTTGATTACAGGCCGCGGCCCGCACTGCCTGCATTGAGAACGGTCTGCTCTCCCAAGGAGTGCAGGTGGCCGTCCCTCCCTCCTTTCACCATGGCCGGTCCTCCGCCCCGGCAGTCCTTCAACCTTCCCCTCCTCCCATGCCTGGCGCTCCTTGATAATACTGGACTTCCCGTTCCTTCCCTCCTGAGTACGTACCTTGTCATCTCCTCCATTCTCCACCTTAATATATTCCTGGAGACCTTGAACTTCCCCCCAAGAGACCTTGAATTTCTATGAAGCCCTTGACACCTCCAAATAACTCTACTACATCTTAAAAATAACAGGTTTTGCTCCTAAAGGTCTTTAGTCCGTGAACCTTTCGGACTCCACTAACGCCTGGAGACACAGCTCTCCCTTACTGACCCCTTAACCCAACCTCCCTAAAGTGCCTGACCCCTTCTATGATCACCCCAGCATACTCTATCCCAGGACCAGCTCTTTTCAAACCCTCGACGCTTCACTAATATAACCCTCAACGCGGAATCAACACCCGGAAAATGGCTTCTGATTATCCTTTGGCTAACCTCCGCCGCCCAAACCAGCGAGATGTCATGTGCTTTGGCGTTTAGGGTCGTGACGACGACATATTGGATCGAGACAGACAGACAGACAGGCAGACAGATGGAGCCACACAGAGGGAGACAGACTGACGGCCCAACGGAAGGCTTGACGTAGCGGTCGGGCATGAGTAAGTTAGGTATGCAACAACCTGAATATGGCCGGGAATGAGACCTTCCAGACTTCACAGTCAGCCATTTAAATTTTCGCACATAGTTTCCCGCTGTTCCTCCCTCACGTCCCTCCCGCCTGTCTTCCCTCCCCCCCCCCCCCGTTCCCTGCACGCTAGTCGCTGCTGCCGAATTGGACTACGGCTTCAATAACCTTGAAAACCACCGACCAAGTGACGGCGCAGTAAATTGCCTTCGCGTGTACCTGGGAGAACATCTGCAGCTTTTTCATTTATGTTCGGGCTATGGCGCCTGTAGGCTATCTTAGTGAGGCCTGATGGTCGGCCCCAGCCTGTTATAGCGCAGGCAAGTGTCAGGAGTTGTCTTGTACAACCCTATCGGCCTTTTACAGACTCCTTACGTTCTTATTTTCTTATAGCGGCTCCATCTTGGTTGGCTCATGCTGTCCTCCGGATCTCAAATTTGATCCTCTTTTAGAGAGAGAATCTAGAGTCCGGGCTGATAGATGGTCTTCAGATAGCATGCCCTTTATCTTCAATCCGTTCTCCTCTTCGTCTCACCTTCCTCTCTACCCTACTCTTTCCTTTATCATCCTTCCTCCTTTGCCCGTCACCTTCCCCACTTCTCCCCTCTGCTACTTCCTCATCAATAAAAGGCTGTAAATTGGATCTCGACGACATTCTCACTCACCAAACAGCTCGCCAGACAAAGGGGAAGCGAGAAGAGGGACGAGAGGCTCCTGTGCCAGCACACGACGCGACGTGAGAGTAACACCGTGGTGGTGGTGGTGGTGGTTGATGGTGAAGATAAGGGCAGTATGGAGGTGGTGGTGGAGACAAGGAAAATATAAGTGGCGGTTGTGGTTGATTATGATTATGACGATGGTAATGATGATGATGATGATGATGATGATGAATGGTAATGATGATGGGCGGGTGGTGGTGGTGGTGACTTACACAAATTATTTCCATTGGTGAAGATAATGAAAGATAAAGAAATATGCAATGCATCAACGGAATTTCAGAAGAGAGAGAGAGAGAGTGCGTGCGTGCGTGCGTGCGTGCGTGCGTGAGTGAGTGAGTGAGTGAGTGAGTGAGATAGATAGATATTACGTGTAACGCATCAAGGCTCATTCGTTAACTTTTATTCCCTGCACAACTTTCGTCCCATCACCCCTTTTCCTTTTTACCTGGCCGGGGGCGGTTAACGAGGTGTTCGACAGTTACCTGCCGCACCTGAACACCTGAGGGAGGTCACGGATTTACACATCACTCACATATTACACCGCGGGGTACCTTGGCAGCCCGTTGATGCGGGGAAGAGGAGGAGGAGAAGGAGGAGGAGGAGGAGGAGGAACAAAATGAATGTGGCAAGGGAAGGGAAAAAAAAAAATAAAATATATATATATATATATATATATATATATATATATATATATATATATATATATATATATATATATATATAGGGCTAACAAGCCTTGGTTTAATCATGCTTGTTCTCATGCTATTAAAGATAGAGAGGCAGCTCACAAAAGGTTCCAGAGCTTTCGCACTCCTTCTAACCATGAACTTTACATTTCAGCCCGGAACCGTGCCAAATCTATTATCCGACTTACCAAATCCTCTTTCATCAATATAAAAGGTCAACCAACACCTTGCTTCTTCTAATTCTTCCCGTGACTTCTGGCACCTAGCCAAAAATATATCCACCAGTTTTACTTCTTCCTCTTTCCCTCCTATCCTTAACCCTGACGGGAGTACTGCCGTCTCATCTATCTCTAAGACTGAGCTCTTCACACAAACTTTCTGTAAGAACTCCACCCTGGACGATTCTGGGCATATTCTTCCTATTCATCCCCCCTCTGACTCTTTCATGCCTGTTATTAAGATTTTTATGAATGATGCTTTCTATGCCCTCTCTGGCCTCAACTCTCAGAAGGCTTATGGACCTGATGGAGTGCCTCCTATTGTCCTTAAAAACTGTGCTTCCGTGCTGGCACCCTGCCTGGTCAAACTCTTTCGTCTCTGCCTATCAACATCTACCTTTCCTTCCTGCTGGAAGTATGACTTTGTACAGCCTGTGCCTAAGAAGGGTGACCGTTCCAATCCCTCAAACTACCACCCTATAGCTTTACTTTCCTGTCTATCTAAAGCTTTTGAATCAATCTTTAACAGGAAGATTCAAAAGCACCTTTCCACTTCTAACCTTCTATCTGATCGCCAGTATGGGTTCCGCAAGGGGCGTTCTACTGGCGATCTTCTTGCTCTCTTAACTGACTCTTGGTCATCCTCTCTTAGCCGTTTCGGTGAAACTTTCTCAGTTGCGCTAGACATATCGAAAGTCTTCGATAGAGTCTGCCACAAGTATTTGTTTTCTAAACTGCCCTCTTTCGGATTCTATCCCTCTCTCTGTTCCTTTATCTCCAGTTTCCTTTCCGGCCGTTCTATCTCTTCGGTGGTAGACGGTCACTGTTCTTCCCCAAAACCTATCAACAGTGGTGTTACACAGGGCTCTGTCCTATCACCCACTCTCTTCCTGTTATTCATTAATGATCTTCTTTCCATAACAAACTGTCCTGTCCACTCATACGCCGACGACTCCACTCCATTATTCAACTTCTTTCAAAAGAAGGCCATCACAACAGGTAGTACACGACTCCAGACTGGAAGCTGCAGAACGCTTAACCTCAGACATTGCTATCATTTCCGATTAGGGCAGAAGGAACCTTGAGTCCTTCAATGCCTCAAAAACTCAATTTATCCACCTATCAACTCGATACAATCTTCCAAACACCTATTCCCTATTCTTCGACAACACTCAGCTGTCACCTTCTTCAACACTAAATATCCTCGGTGTATCCTTAACTCAAAATCTCAACTGGAAACTTCATATCTCCTCTCTTGCTAAATCAGCTTCCTCGAGGTTGGGCGTTCTGTATCGTCTCCACTAGTTCTTATCCCCCGCACAGTTGCTATCCATATACAGGGGCCTTGTCCGCCCTCGTATGGAGTATGCATCTCACGTGTGGGGGGCTAAACTCACACAGCTCTTCTGGACAGAGTGGAATCTAAGGCTCTTCGCCTCTTCATCTCTCGTCCTCCTACTGATAGTCTTCTACCTCTAAAATTCCGTCGCGATGTTGCCTCTCTTTCTATCTTCTATCGCTATTTTCACGCTGACTGCTCTTCTGGACTAACTGCATCCCCCCCCCCCCACTCCCGCGGCCCCGCTGCACACGACTTTCTGCTCATGCTCATCCCTATACTGTCCAAACCCCTTATGCAAGAGTTAACCAGCATCTTCACTCTTTCATCCCTCACGCTGGTAAACTCTGGAACAATCTTCCTTCATCTGTATTTCCTCCTGCCTACGACTTGAATTCTTTCAAGAGTAGGGTATCAGGACACCTCTCCTCCCGAAATTGACCTCTATTTCGGCCACCTCTTTTGATTCTTTTTATAGGATCAGTGAGTAGCGGGCTTTTATTATTATTGTTTCCTTTTTTTGTGCCCTTGAGCTGTCTCCTTTGTTGTAACAACAACAAAATACAAATATCTCTATATATATATATATATATATATATATATATATATATATATATATATATATATATATATATATATATATATATATATATAATATGTATTATATAGCATATATATCAATATATAAATACAGCAGTGGCAGGCCGCTGACGGTGCGCAGACAGGTGGTAGTGTGGTGATGCCCCTCCCACCCCCGTCCCGTGAAGCAGGAATTGTCACGCCTGATGCATACACACACTCCACTTCGGCTCCCTCGGCACTCTTCTTCCTTCACTCACTCCACGTTTTTTCTGTTCCTTCCTTTTTTGCTGCTGCTGTTCTTTTTTTTTCTTCCCCTTGCAGCTTTCTCCATCTACATCCTCATCCTTCCACTCTATCCTTTATTCTCCCACCTTTTTTCTTCCGCTCTATCTGCTATTTATATTTTTATCTTCCCCCTGCCGATTCCTCCACTGCATCCACTCCCTCACCCTTTCACACTATCTGCCTTTCTATGCCCTCTTTCATTCATTTTGGTATTCTGCTACTGTTCTTTTCCTCCACTGTTTCCTCCATCCCCGCGGCACCCTGGCCCCCTCACTTCCTCCTTTCCTCACCTCATTCTCCCTTCTTGTTCCTTCTCCGTTCCTCCTTGTCCTGCTGTTCTTTCTGTCTCGCCCCTTCACGTGTCAACATTCATTGTTCTTCCTTTTTCCCTTTTATTCTTCCTCGATCTTTTTTTTTTTTTGTCCACTCTCCGTCTTGTTTTTTTTCTGTTTATTCTTCCTTCATTCATTCCTGTGTTTATGTTGCTGCTCCTTCTACTCGTCGTCTGTTCCCTCTTCATTTCTTTTCTTTTTATTCTGCATCCCTGTGTTCCTCCTTCCTCCTCTTTCATGGAGCTGATACTCCTCCCCCTATAACCACCTTCTGTTACCACTCCAGTGCTTATTTTCTTATTCCTCCTCCTCCTCCTCCTTATCTTCGGTTTTTTTTTTATCTCCGTCTCCTTCTCCTCACCTTTTCCATTACTTCTGTTCTGTCCTCCTCCTCCTCCTCCTCCTCCTCCTCCTCCTCCTCTTCCTCCGTTCTTGCCATTCCAAATAAGAGGTGGTGGTCTTTATCAATAATCATCATCGTCGTTGTCGTGGTAGTAGTTGTAGTAATTAAAATCGTTACAGTAATAATTGTAGTAGTAGTAGTAGTAGTAGTAGTAGTAGTAGCATTAGTAGTAGTAGTAGCATTAGTAGTATTAGTATTAGTAGTAGTAGCAGTAGTAGTAGTAGTTGCATTATTATTATTATTATTATTATTATTTTTATTATTATTATTATTATTATTAGTGATATCAGTAGTAATATTAATAGATATTTTATCATTACTAGTAAAAGAGTAAGAAAAAAGTAGAATAAAATAGAGTAGAAAAAAAAATCTGGTAGTGGAATTAGAAGAGGATCGGCTCCGAGACCTACATAAAAAGCCTCGCGGGTGAAGGCGCTGAGGGTGCTTGAAGAAGACTTGTGGAGGCCCATCGCTCCCCTTGGCGAGGCGAGGCGTGGCGGTGATGATGTTAGGCTGTCACACACACACACACACACCAAAGGGAAAGGAGAAGGGAAGACGAGGCGCGGGGATGGAGGAGGAGGAGGAGGAGGAGGAAGAAGAGGAAGAGGAGGAAGAAGAGGAAGAGGAAGAGGAAGAGGAAGACGAGGAGGAGGAGGAGGAGGATTGAAGGAATCGACAGAGGAGAGAGGATGTTGCTGTAGGCGGAGAAAGACCACTTGACAAACACACGCATAAAAGGTGGAAGAAAAGGAGGCGGGAAAAGAGGAAAGGGAAGCTGAAAGGCGGAGAACGAGGGAAAGAGTGGCAGAGGAGGGGTGAAGAATATCTGACAAAGACACGGAGAAAAGGTGGCAGAGAGAGAGAGAGAGAGAGAGAGAGAGAGAGAGAGAGAGAGAGAGAGAGAGAGAGAGAGAGAGAGAGAGAGAGAGAGATTTACAAAGATTTACAAAGAAAATCAGACCACACACACCCCATGGTCCAGACTAGGTGGTCTGTCCTTAAACCTAAGTGATTCTACATTAATCAGATGGCTCCAAAACGTTGCATTTCTACTCTAGTTAATATTAAGTTCAACGAAGTGTCGGTCGAGTTTGTTTTTAAAGGAGTCAATCGTGTTACACTGGACCACTGAAGGTGGGAGCTTATTCCATTCTCGCACTACAACGATGGTGAAGAAAAATTTGGCGCAGTCTGAATTTACTTGTGTACATTTGAGTTGTATGCCATTGTTCATCGTTCGCAAAGTGTCATCGAGAGAGAGAGAGAGAGAGAGAGAGAGAGAGAGAGAGAGAGAGAGAGAGAGAGAGAGAGAGAGAGAGAGAGAGAGAGAGAGAGAGAGAGAGAGAGAATTTCAGTTGTGTGTTTCTTAACGCCTCCCCACCAATGCTTCTTTTTGTTATTTCCTCGTGATGTCGAAATGACCCTTGTTTGGCACCTGCCCCCTTACCTTTTGAAATTCAACTTTTATTTTTAACACACCTGTCCTCTCATTAGCTATTGTGTGTATGCTGTTTTTTTTTTGTGTGTGTGTATGACCCATACGAGGACACACCTGTTCTTCTAATTCACACTGATCAAGGTGAACTCATTTGTAACCACTATTATATTACTGTGCTATGTCTTTTTCTTGTCGTCTGAATGGAAGCTAAATCGACTCCATTCTTCTATTCACCTGCTCTTGTTTGTTCAGGTAATTAGCGCTGACACAGGTGTGGGAGTTGTAACCACTAACATTACCTGTATTTTTTTTCCTGGATTAAAGTTGCCAAGACTAATCTCTCCCTCCGTCTTTCCGTTCAACTCTCACCCGCGGCGTGTGTTAGTCTGACAGGTGGTGGTGGTGGCTGTGGTGGTGGTGGTTGTAATGGTGTGATGCTGGTGGAGTTGGTGATGGTGATCTCGGTGACAGTGGGAGTAGTAGCGTAAGTGGTGGTTGAGCTGGTGATGACGATGGAGCATTTCTTTTGCCATTTTTCTGTCTACTTTTTCGCCCCTATTTTTACATTCGTCATACAGCTGTTCATTAGTAGGTGTGTGTATATGTCAGACTTTTTTCCTTACCTTTTTATTATTTCCTGTGTCCTACCCCCCCCCCCCTCTCTCTCTCTCTCTCTCTCTCTCTCTCTCTCTCTCTCTCTCTCGCGCGCGCGCGCGCATGTGCACGCTGTGTGTGTGTGTGTGTGAGTGTGTGTGTGTGTGTGTGTGTGTGACCCCATGCAAAAAAAAAATACATGGATTTATAGTTTTCTCTCACTTTGCATGTTAATGGTAAACTCTGACGTACTTCGGTGTGCCACGTTTTGTGGACATACAATTGTAGTAATAGTGATTGTCGTCAGATCATGTAACTATGAGTGTAAATTAATGCTGCAGGCTAATGTCGCCTCTTCTTGCGAGCACACAGCGTGTATAATTTCTTGTTTACTTTGTTGCATGTTCGCGTGTAATATTTTATTGTCTGACATAAAGATATAAAATAAGGAAGAAAGTATGAACTGTGAATGTATGCGTCAGAAACAAGCAGGGTTTTCTTTTCTTGTACTTGTTCTCATTAATGTTTTTTTTTTTTTTTTTACCTATTGGCCTACCCACGAGTAATGGTGTCTCCTTTACCCTTGAGCATAGCTCGTTCTGCATTACCTATGCTGAAAGTGTCCACATCTCGGCTTTCCCAGGCACACCGTGTGATCGGTCAGCTCTTGAAGGTGGATGTATGAATGGATAGGCTTGTAACCTCTGTCCTTTGACACCGGATACGTTCTTATACACAGTATTCTATTTTTTTTCTTGACAGCTTTTCCTTTCTTCATATAGGATCGATGTTTAAGGGTTGTCGCTCGGGGTTTAAGAACGAATGCTCTTCCTTAAGTCATTCGACGGCATTTGGATTCGAACCGCCTCGCCGTGGCTCTTCACTTCCATGGTTTGACGTTCTAACCCTCTGTAGACATTTCCCAAGTTTACGCTGTGCACTATATCGGCTTAAATAGTTTCCATTTGAAGGTTTTATCAGTTAGTCAAATATGATAAATGGGTCACGTAGGTTATGTGTTGTATAACCAAGGATACGGTCCGCTCTGCATTACTCTACTGCAATATATTGTCCATGTTTATGCTTTTTTGTGATCAGCCCGGGCGTGTATATAAGTGCACATATATGCATGTATGTCACTTATAAACTTTGACAATATCTTGGCTATATACCCTGTGCCTCGGCTTTCCAAGGTACACTGCGTAATCAATCAAGTCGTATAGGTGAAAGTATAAATAGGTACTATAGCCTTCCATGTTACCTATACCCGCGTATACACCATCTGTTATACCGTAGTTCCTGACATTTAGCTTCCCAAGGTTGCCTACATTTTGTGGTCATCTAGACCGTACAAGTGAACACATGAGTCGACTTGTTTCCTTTTGCCAGGAGTGCACCATTGTTTCCACACCTTGGTTTCCCCTGGCACACCGTGTGTCAGCCAGTTCGTGGAGGTGAATGTGTCAGTTAGCGGGCTGGCCGTTGTGTTCTTCCCTAAGAACTTGAGTCTTGTTCCCCGATTTCTTCTGTTGTCCAAGCTACTCGTGCCTCTCTATCCCGCGTGGGCTCAGGGAGAGAGGCGAAGGACGGAATATTTTCACCTAATTAGTAAGTTTTAGTGAGTAGATTTTTTTTCTCCGCCTTATTTTCAGCGCACCGATAGGCATTAGGGCGGTTCGTTGAACTTTTTATGGTTCACTGTTTTTGTCGCGCGATTACGATGGTGCCAAAACCTGATCACACACACACACACACACACACACACACACACACACACACACACGTAGGCGTGTGTGTGTTACCAACCGTTCTCCTTTCACGACATGAACTTTGTCCCTCATCGTACATGAGACAATTTTCCATCCAGTCACCACCTGTGGCCAAGTCTGGAGCCCCGCGTTGGCCAGCCGCTGATTCATTGTTCCAGCCCGGAAATGTGCCGCCTCGTTATAAAAATTCTTCGGCTGACCCCCTTCACATTAAGCTATCTGGGCTGCTCAGAAAATATGGGCATTACATTGGTAGACGCCGCGGAAGGGGCTCAATTAAGATGAAATACGAGTAGCAGAAGAAACACCGCCAGTGTGTGTTTTTGGTGTATTAAAAAGACGCATATTAATCACGGGGAATGCAAACCTTAGACGAAATGGTTATACTAGTGATATCAATTTAGATTTTTCAGTGTACGAGAACCTCCTATAAATTTTAAAAAAAGTAACCCTTTTTTACATCATTTCTCACGATGTATGGAAGAACGCGCGTGGCACCATCCCTCTCAAAGGTGCATTTGCGGCTTCTCCACACGTCTTTAATTAGTGCACCGTCCAGCTGCCTCAGGCCGGGGACCGATACACCATTCAACCGACCGAGAGAGAGAGAGAGAGAGAGAGAGAGAGAGAGAGAGAGAGAGAGAGAGAGAGAGAGAGAGAGAGAGAGAGAGAGAGAGAGAGAGAGAGAGAGAGAGAAAGGTAAGGGGGGACATGATGATAGGCCTCGTGTGATGAGTCTCCTGCCTGCCGAGCATTCCCTGAAGTGGTGATCAATAGCGGAGGTTGAGTACTGGTGTGTTCCATGGTGCCCCGTGTGTGTGTGTGTGTGTGTGTGTGTAATTCAACCACGGCCTGATCACGAGTTGGACTCGCAATCGCCAGCAAATCCCTTCCCGACAAGAGCAAGGCTTATTATAGTCGATCTCTGGGTACTGCCAGGACCTTCTCACACCACACACCCCACTCCCCTTGCTCAAGGGGGGACAGTTACTACTTCTTGTCAGCGGAAAAAAAATCGCCTGAGCAGGGCTCGAATCTCCGCCTGCCGGACCATGGAGTCTACTACTACCGAAGCGGTGTGTGTATATGTGTGTGTGTGTGTGTGTGTGTGTGTGTGTGTGTGTGTGTGTAATTCACCACGGCCTGATCACGAGTTGGATTCACTTTCACCAGCAGGTACCCTCCCGACACGAGCAAGTGCATGCTCATTATCGTCGATCTCTGGGTACTGGCAGGACCTCACGCACCACACACCCCATCCATTGCCGTCTCGATATTGAGAAGGCCTGATAGCTCAAGTTATGAGTCACCCAAGTAAGGCGAGTGTGTCCCGCGCTTTGGGGTGTTTTAATGCATATTTTTGTGTTAAATTTATTTTTTCTTTGATAAATAAAGATTTTCCAACATTAATATCTTATAAACATCATCAAATTAGACATAAAAAAGGGGAAATAAATAAGATATAGTATAAGAAGAGGGAGAAATACTCACATAAAAAATCATATAAATACATTGACAGTCGTAGCTGGCTACTCCTATTAGATTGATTTGTCACCATTTCTAAACATCTCTTTTTGACATTCATAACGTTGTCGTTATATTTACTAATATTCAACAAAGCGATCCTCCATCCCTATACTAGACAACTCAGTCACCTGGTATTTGGTAACTACGACTGCTACAACCTCGTAATAGTGGAAACTATTAACAAAAGTGCAAAGAAAGTCAGGGTAAGAAAAGAACAGAAAAACACCTAGGTTCAGGGCGTAATGTATAAATGTGCACTGTGAAGTGAGTAAGTGCATGGTGTGAAGTATAGATGTGTTGAGAGGGAGGATTTAAGAAGTGCTACAAAGCAAGAAGAAGAAAAAGAATGACCAAATGCGTGAACAAATGCGTGACTGCGTGAATAAGTGAAAATAAGTGACTTTATTGCAGTTAGGAAAGTTACATAATACTGAAAAAGAAACGTGTGTGAATAAGAAGAAAAGAGGAACGAGAGGGACCTAAGAAGCGATACAAAGCGTTACAGGTCAGAAGAAGAAGAAAAAGAAGACGTTGCCAGATAGCAGGTGACTGGTTGCCTAGTATAGGGATGGAGGATCAGCTTGTTGAATATAGCAATTGTAACGAGAGCGTTTTGAATGTCAAAGAGATATTTAGAAAAGGTGACAAATCAAAATAACAGGAGTCTACTCCGTTACGACTGTCAGTGTATTTATATGATTTTTTGTGTGAATATTTCTCCTTCTCCTTATACTATATCTTATTTATTTCCTCTTTTTTATGTCTAATTTGACGATGTTTATAAGATATTAGTGTTGGGTAACCTTTATTTATCACAGAAAAAAAATATATATTTAACAAAAAAATAGGCATTAAAACATACAAAAAATAACATTTTAGTTGGGGAGCGCGGGACACATGGCCTTACTTGGATGACTCATCGCCAAAGATTCCAGCAACCTGTCAGGCCTCCTCTATCGAGACGGCATTGCCCCATCCCCCTTTGCTCAAGGAGGGACAGTAACCAATCCTAGTCAACGGAAAGAATCCGGCCTGAGCGGGGCTCGAACCGCCGCCTGTTTGGCCGTGAAGCCTTGCAGCGCGGCATTCTAGCCGATTGAGCTACCGGAGTGTGTGTGTGTGTGTGTGTGTTTGAGAGAGAGAGAGAGAGAGAGAGAGAGAGAGAGAGAGAGAGAGAGAGAGAGAGAGAGAGAGATTACCAGTATTCATTACTAAATTAATGCTGGTGCTGTGGCTATTAATTATACTACTCCTTCTACCTACTACTACTACTTCTACTACTACTACTTCTACTACTACTACTACTACTACTACTACTACTACTACTACTACTACTACTACTACTACTACTACTACTACTACCGCTACTACTACTGCTGCTATTACTACTACTACTACTACTACTGCTACTACGACCAAGTTTGTTGTTACAACTGTTTCCATTACTTCGAAAACAGCTCCAAGTTCAACTTATGCCATTAGTATCAGTAAGAAAGTTTTGGAAACAAAAATATTTTCCATATAAATCTGACAAACACACACACACACACACACACACACACACACACACACACACACACACACACACACACACAACCTCCCCATCACTGTCTCCCGATCGTGGGTCCATCGTAACTTAGTAAACCATGTTCGCCGCTGCTGCTGCGGTCACAATTATTGCTAATAACTAGGGTTCGGGACTTCTCGGTAAAGCTTTTTGCCTGTTTTGATGCTTGTTAGTTTGCCCCTATTAATGTTTTTGTGTGTGTGTGTGTGTGTGTGTGTGTTGTATTTTTTTTTATGTATACATGAATAGTTTGGTGTCTTCATCACTTCATTTTTATTTTCATCATTGCACCACTTCATGTTTTTTTGGATAAGACTGAGTGTGATGAGGAAAGCATAAAGCTGAAAAATACACACAAATGGGAATAATGGAAGCGCGAAGATGAAAGACAGAGCGGATCGTGCATCAGCAAGGAGGTTAAAAGAACACGGGGATAACAGGCAGGAAATGACAGGGACGAGCGATAAAAATGGTCGAAAACTTGAATGCCACGATAACGAAGGCGCCACACGAGGCTTCTTTTAGTGTCCTTCTCCTCATTTCTTCTTTTATTGTTTCCCCTTTCTCCATCTATTATTTTATTGTCTTCATCCAACTCCTCCTTTTTTTGTGTTTCTTTCTCCTTCTCTTCCTTTCTATCATTGCCTTCCTCCTACTCCTTTTGTATCTTTGTCCACTCATTCCTCTTCCTTTTTATTTTCTTCCCCTTATCTTTTTTTTTCAGTGTCTTCCTTCTACTCCTCTCCTTTTCGTTTTTTTGATTCGTTTTTTATCTCATCTATCCCTCTCTCTCGGTTCCCCTTCCTCCTTTACTGTTTGCCTCCCTTCTATCTTTTCTTTTCTTCTTATCCGTTCTTCCCCAATGCCTCTCCCTTCCTCTCCTTGTCAACCTCCTTCATCGCGCCCTTTTCTATTATTTTTGTATTGTTTTCCTCTTTTCCTTTTTTTTTGTCAGCTTGTTCATGGTTTCCTTCTTTCTCTTTATTTGTTATCATCCTCCTTCTCTTTTCCTTCTCTCATACATAATTCCTTTCGTCTCCTTATTTGTTATCAATCTCATCGTTCACACTTTTCTTTTTTCTTCTTCTTCTTCTCTCAGTTAATTTACTTATCTACGTCCTCCTCTTTGACTTTCTCCATCCTTTCCCTATTCTTCTTCCTTCTTCCTTTCTTCGTGTGTGCCTCATAATCGTTTGCCTTCTTTTACTTTTTTCTTCATCCATTTTGCCCCCATTCTCTGTTACCTCCTCACCACCACATTCACCCTTTTGGAGTGGTCGATAAATGGGTATACTCGAGAAAACCTGAGGAAGAAAAACTGTACTAACACGGATGTCACACCAGCCCTCTGTCCCGGGTTAATGGGTAACCCACCTCATGGGACATGGGACTCATGCTCATGGGACAAAGATATGGAGATGAGAGTTTGCTCCCAACTTGACCTTTACTCAACCTTCATGTGTTAAATATTAAGAGATATGGAATAAAACATCAAATAAAGAAGGAATGAAGGACACGGATGACGACGATCGCAACACAACCCCCGACACGGACACAAAATTAATAACAATGTAGAGGGCGCGCGGCAGGGTCAGAAAAAGAGGAACAGAAAAGCTGCAGCGACGGCCAGGTGTGCACACGAAGGAAAACGGAAAGGAAACAAAGAGAATAATGCCACAAAATTAACAACGAAGTGAAGGAATGAACGGTAATACATGAACACATAGGAGTGGGAAAAGACACACACAAAAAACGATTGATTGAGCGGCGGTACGCTGAAAAAATAACACAAACAAAAGGAAAGATACAAAAGCTACAGCAACGGACAGACACATATACGCTCAAAAAAAAAAAAAAAAAAAAGATAAGAGGAGAGCGATAGAAACTGAAATACACACACACACACACACACACACACACACACACACACACACACACACACACACACACACACACACACACACACACACACACACACACACACACACGCACACGCATACGCAAACACGCAGGCACGCACGCACGCACTAAAGGACGGCAGCACCAGAGACACAGAATACAAAAAAAAAAAAAAAAAAAAAATGCATAACAGAGTGAAGAGCTGAGCGGCAGTACGTGATTTAAAAAAAAGGCACGTAAAAGAGAAAAAAAAGAAGATATTACAACCCCCCCAAGAAAAGAAAATAGCAATTGAAAACTAACAAAAAGGAAGAAAAAACGCTGTGTTGTTATTGTCACAAGTAAACACTATAAAAGACAAATTAAATACATTATAACATGAGACCTGAAAACGAGCACTTCTAAGATCTGGACAAAAGAAACTACCACAAAGAGAGAAGGTAATGAACCAGTCACGTACGCCAAACAAAACGAAAATTAAGTCTGTGTGAGAGTTAGAAATTAACAAATCCCAGAAAAAAGACAATAACAAAAGATACACGAAAGAAAAAGAATCGGAGGAAGTAACGAGACAATAATGGGAGAGAAAGAGGAGGAGGAAGACATGAAGATACATGCAGTGTGTGTGTGTGTGTGTGTGTGTGTGTGTGTGTGTGTGTGTGTGTGTGTAATAATAATAATAATAATAATAATAATAATAATAATAATAATAATAATAATAAACGGTTTATTAAATGATAGCAGCTGTAAAGCTGAAAATATACACGTTACAAATACACTATTGGAATATAATAGAAAAAAAAAAAAGCAAAATGTACAATGTGAGAGGGATATGGGGGTCTGGGGTGGTGGGGGGGGAGGTGAGGTGGTGGAATGCAGTGCGCTGGTGCGGTATAAGGCGGTGTGGTTTTTCGGATGACGGGCCAGGTGTAAGCCCAAGGTCAACCCCAGGTCAAAAAGGGTCAGGGGTACAGGTAGAGGCGGTGTCGGCCGTCACTCAGCTTATGGGCTTAGCGATGACCTACTATTCTATCCAGCCGGTGTGACAAGATAGGAAGAGGTGGACCGCGCGGCAGTAGGCGTGGGAACATCTATATCGTCTGCACTGCCTTGTATGTTGAGCGGCGTGCTGATTGCCCCAACCATGAGTCCACCTGAGTGACGGGCCTCAACACTGCACTGCACCTGAACCGAATTCTCCCATCAGCATGACGGTCGGGCTGGTGTACCTGGGGGCACCTGGGGGCACCCGGGGCGTCGGTTGGATGGTAAGGCCGCGTCGACGTCACACCGGACATTTCTACTCTTCAGTGTCTTCACGGCACCACAAACGCACTGCACTCACTGTCTGTCACCATGATGTCACAAAAGTATCTTACGGTGTTGGGTTTTGATGAAAAGGGAGAGGGGGATGGAGGGGAAGGGGGGAGGCCAACAGGCTGGCCCCTGGCTGCTCCTTTCGGAGCGCCGTGACCCACGTCTGACCTCGGTCAGGTCTGGGTCTGTGTGTGTATGTGTGTGTGTGTCCTACCACGAAATTTAATGAACCTCTTACGAAGATAAACACAATTTTAAATAGCTTGCACTCACCTACTCCCACTATAATGCTGACTGGAGATTTGAACTTTCCGAACATCAACTGGGAAGCTGAGAGTGTTTACGGTGGGGCTGGAGATATGCGTGACCAGGCGGAGGCACTTCTACGTCTCGCCGAGGAACACTGCCTCACACAAATCATTAATGTGCCAACTCGAGGAGATAATATCCTGGACATTGTAATGACAAATAATGAAGACATTTTCTTCGAGCTCATGGTGCAACCTACACATCTCTCAGATCACAACATCGTAACTCTCACAACAAACTTACTGAGTAAGCCTTTCCATAATGATAACAGAAAAGCTACACTAACCACAGTGGGATTTAATGATTTAAATTATTTCAGCGACACCATTTGCTGGGAAAACATCAAGAGAGACCTAGACCAAGTGAATTGGGAACAGGAACTGAAGGATGTCAGTCCTGAGGTACAATACAAGAAAATAATTTTGAAGTGCAAAAAAATTTCTGAGGCACATGTCCCTAAAAAAAAAATCTTAGCGTTGCAGCCCAACAACATACCAAGAGACCGCAAGGTACTGATGCGTAAACGAACAAAGCTGCGAAGAAAGTTGAGAGAAACTAGCAACGAACAGAGGGTAAGGAGAATTGAGAACAAAATTAACATCCTTGAAGCAAAACTAAAAATATCTGTGGACAACGAGATGGCAAAGAAGGAAGCACAGGCTATATCTTACATCAAAACTAACCCTAAATATTTCTACAGGTACGCAGCTACAAAATCAAAAACAAGAACCAGCATAGGCCCCCTGATAGACGCTAAAGGGCAAACGGTGAGTCATCCTCAGGAGATTGCCGACGAGCTGATGACACAGTATGATGGGGTGTTCAGTATCCCCCGCCAGGATAAAGTTGTTGCCTCACCTAGCGAATTTTTCTTTACTAACAATGATACAGACTATAAAACTGATCTGAATTTCACACCCACAACCATACAAGAAGCAATAAAAAAAGTTGCAGCAAATGCAGCATCAGGGCCGGATGAATTCCAGTCAAAGTTACTAAAAAGCTGTGCTAAGGAACTGAGTGTCCCCTTGTTCTTTTATATAGGAACTCGCTTGACAAGGGATAATACCACAGATATTAAAGCATGCCAAAATTACACCGATCTACAAAGGAGGATCGAAGTCACAAGCTCAGAACTACAGACCAGTTGCTCTGACTTCTCACATAATGAAAATTCTCGAGAAAATAATAGTCATGGACGTTGGAAAATACCTGGAAGACAATGACAAAATGAACGAAGATCAACACGGTTTCCGAATGGGCCGCTCATGCCTCACACAACTTCTTAACCATCATGAGAAAATTATTAATGCCCTAGCGAAAGACAAAGTAGTGGATGTTGTGTATCTAGACTTCGCTAAAGCTTTTGACAAAGTTGACCACGGAATACTATTACATAAGATGCGAAGCCTAGGAATATCGGGTAAGCTCGGCGTGTGGCTGCATACGTTTCTCACCGGCAGAGAGCAGCGAGTAGCGGTCGATGGTGCAGTTTCCGGTCATCCGCTGTCTCAAGTGGGTGCCACAGGGATCTGTGCTTGCCTCTACTCTTTTTGATACATCTCTCTGATATAAACACACATGTGCAGCACTCTAGCGTCGCTTTATTTGCTGATGACACTCGTGTGATAAAAGAAGTGTCAACAGAAGCAGACCGTGAATTGCTGCAGGAAGACCTCGAAATACTTTACAGATGGACAGAGCAGAACAACATGTCCTTGAACAATAACAAATTTGAACACCTAACCTACAAGAATGCCCATAACACCAACGCTTCATACATATATAAAGCACATGACGGCTCTGATATCGAGAACAAACAAAATGTGCGGGACCTCGGAGTTACCATGAGTTGTGATGGCACTTTCACGACTCACATAAACAACGTAACGAAGAAAGCACGCAGTCAATCAGGATGGGTCCTGCGCACCTTCCAGACACGTGACAAATTCCCGATGATGACACTCTACAAGTCACTCATTGTTCCCTTGTTGGAGTACTCTTGTCAGCAGTGGAGCCCGTGGAAGGTCGGAGAGAAGCAACAGCTAGAAGCAGTGCAGAGGTCATTTACCAGCAAAATTATTGATTGTCGAAAGCTAAATTATTGGGAAAGATTGAAGTCACTCAATCTCTACTCACTAGAAAGACGGAGGGTTAGATATATCATAATATACATATACAAGATTCTTATTGGTAACACAGTTAATAACATAGGTGTACTTTTTTACATTCACGAACGACTGGGAAGATTTTGCCATATACCACCATTGCACCCCAGAGCAGGCACACGGATCAAGACTCTAAAAGAGAACAGCTTCGCGACAAGAGGACCTCGGCTCTTCAACGAGTTACCTAAATATCTTCGGAACTCAGAGGTCCAAAATATAGAAAAATTTAAACGCCAACTCGACTCATTTCTCGGGACTATTCCCGACGAGCCCAAGCTGCCGCACTACTACCTCCGAGCCTCTAGCAACAGCATCATAGATCAGCTGGCGCAGAGACGGGCGGACGGGCTGTTTTGAGTGGCGGCGCATCAGCGTGGCCACGGGCACCACATAGAGTGGTGCCTGCAACTACACTCCACAGGATCCACAGGAGTGACTAACTGACTGACTGACTGAGAGAGAGAGAGAGAGAGAGAGAGAGAGAGAGAGCGCGCGAATGTGAAGGTTGAACAGCGGTAAACATTATTTACTAACTATTTGTTATTTTCCTTCCAGTTTCTCTCTCTCTCTCTCTCTCTCTCTCTCTCTCTCTCTCTCTCTCTCTCTCTCTCGATATACATTCAGTAGGACATGGGAATCTAACTAAAGCTTTATATTAATTTTTTTTGTAATCACCTTTTTTCTCCCTTTCTCCAGAATCCTGCGGGTGGCGTGCGGGGCGTGGCGCAGCGAGGCACGGCGAGGTCTTTCGAGTAACCTGCAGCAACTTGGGCCATTAACGATTCCCTGAAGGAAAGACAGTTTATGTTTGCCCGTTTCTCATAGCCTCTTTTCGAGGTGCACACTGTCGTTTCTTGTCTACGTGACTGTTGGCAGGCAGAAGAAACTCGTGGAAAGATAGACATTCCTCTTCCTCTTTTTTGCTCCTATTTATCCTTACTCCTCTTCACCCTCCTCGTGGCGTCCCGCGTAAAAGATGATTGGTCGTTCACACTCTGAAGGATATTAAGGCGTCGTCATTGTTGATTGGCCGTCGTGTGGCTGTCGAACAGGAAGCATCACCTCCAAGTCGAATATCATCACCACCAACACCCCGGAATAACCACCCCGAGGGATTTCCCGTGTTTTGTTCGGTCACCGGCTCTCATCGGAGCCGTAAAACAAACTATTAACTAATCCATAAAAAATGCGCGGTAAGCATCCGGCCGGTCGAGAAATATAATCCTTCCTAATTAAGGCTCAACAGGTCAGAAAGCTAAATGCTGCCTCATTGATCGCTTCTTCCTCACTCCTTCAAGACAGCCTCTGTTCCCCCTTCCTCTCCGGCGACTTCTTGTAACTCACTTCCATTGAAGAAAACGTGGAGTGGCCTTCTTTTGGGCGACGGGTGAGGGCCACAGACAGCGAGAGCCACCCTTTGTGATTGGCCGCGATAGTGTGGAGACTGTCGAGGCGCGGGATTGGCTGCCGCAGCGAGTGAGAGAAAGAGCGATTCTGCCTTCCTGCCTGCCTTCCTTCCTTGGCCGAGATGCTGATGGGAGTCAAGAAAATTACTCATTAGAGCGCCAGGGAGACACTGGAGAGATAGGAGAAGGAAGAGGGGCGTAAAAAATGACACTGCAATTACCGTGATGCATTCAGGAGGAAACCTTGATGTGGGGAAAAAATAGTCCGAAAGTGGGAGCGTTTCCCTTCTGGTCGTATGCGTGCACGAGGACAAGAAGAGCCGCGGAGAGAGGCGGAGGAGGAGGCGGCAGCGTCGACGTTAGCGACAGCAAGAGGAAGAGGAAACAAGCCCCGCACCCCCCCTCCAAACCAGACTGCTGATAAAAAGGTTGTGAGAATTTTTGCGAAATATATACTTTTGCTCACGGTGGCAAGTTGTTTTTAGATGAGTGTTTTTATATCCTGTCTGTGGAGAGAGAAATCGATCTTCGTGAGCCAGTGACGTAAACTAATGCTGAGGAAAGAAACGTGTGACGCGGAAATTTGACTGGAAAAAGTTTTGTTGTAGGAAGAGTGAGGGAAAGGACAACGCGAAACAAGTGTTATTGTTGAAAGAGAAAGTGAAGGGACAAAAAAAAAAAAAGTTAAAATTCAGCGACTAACTTTACAGATAACAAAAGACGGACGACTGACCCGTGGCCCAGATGTATCAGGAAGCAAGACGTGCGTGGCGCGGATGTTTGTTGGTGCTTGTGTACTTGTGTGGCGTGAGTGTTGGTGAGCGCGTCGGGTATCAGTGGGCGGGGAGGCGACCAGACACAACACATGAAGGCGAGGAATCAATCCGTCAAGTGTAAGGAATAGGCTCTTGGTCTCGCTATTGGCACGTCTCGCGCTCCTGACTCGTGGCCTCGGCAATATATCGCCTCCACTGACTGCCCGACAACCCGGCCTTGACGCTATCTGGAAGGGAAACAAATTGGACATCAATACAGCTCACCCCGAGACGATTCTGCCGCCACCGCCACCACCACCACCACTCACCCTCAACACGCCCACCACAAACATCATCTCAGTACGGCTAATGTGTCCACCGCGGATCCAGCTGGAGGAAATCAGTGTATATTGATCACTTCGTTCTCCACATCCACGCACACAAACAAATATCCTGCAGACTCAGGCGGGAACATTAGCCATTATATATGTCATCTTGCTCGTGTTTCTTCCAAGGCGGTGCATAAATCTGGCTCACGTCCGGAGATATACGGATAACGAAAACTCGCGTCCCCAGCCCCGCCCCGCCTCAGGATCACGTAAAGAAACTGTCCATGTTTGTGAGTCTGCGAGTGCCTTCGCAATATGTGGGACGTGTAACAGACGCACTCATTCAAGGTGGATATAAATAGGAAAATAGAGACAGGGAGTGTGGAGATGATAGTGACGTGAAGGCGTGCGTTAACGACTCACCTGCACTGTGTTTGCGGGCGTGTACCTGTGCATCGCTAACCGTTCACCGCCACCCCCATCGCCACAACTTACAAACTCACCGCCGCCCACAATGCTGCCCTCGCCAGGATGCCTTACCGCCCTCCTCGCCTGCTGCCTCGGCATCACCCTCACCCCCGCCGCAGCTTATCGTAAAGGTAAGTACATTACCCTTTTACTTACTATGGGTTTCAGTGGCCGTGTTATATCGTTTTTCGGGAATAACATTTTAACAAAGCGTTGGGTAAGGATGATAGTATGGCACAGAATGTTTCAGACCTTGTCCTGATTAATGCAATATTGTCCATCAAGATGTGGTTAATTAAATCATTTAAAAGTGTCGGAAAAGATAAACTCGACAAAAATGCAATGGGTCGCGATGCAAGGTAAGCGGGACGTAGCTATGACGTAGTCACGAGAGAGAGAGAGAGAGAGAGAGAGAGAGAGAGAGAGAGAGAGAGAGAGAGAGAGAGAGAGAGAGAGAGAATGTCCGTAGTCTACCCTAAAAATAACAGTTTCTCTTCTCTTGATGACGTCATGCTAATGACAGGGCCGTGCGTGTTGGTGCTTCGGAGCAACGCGTCGACACAGCGAACCTTGTTTCAAATCTGGGCTTTATGCATTATGTTGTGATCCGCATGTTTTAGTCCGTTATTTTTTTTTATTGCATTTGCCTTTATTCTTCCATTATTCATTGCTTGTTCATAATAAAGACTCCTTGTGGGCGGTGTGTTGATTTTTTTTTTCTTCTCATTGGCATGTAACGGCTTGTCGGGGGGGGTTTAAAGGGCGTTGATTAAGACTTCAGCTTCCTTAAGGCGAATATATTCGTAGCCTATGTACAGGAGCGTCGGAGCGAGAGCAACTGTCGTTGTGTGTCAATCGGACTCTCGTGGAGGAGTCACGAGTTACAGGTTGGAAAATAATTGTTACAATTGGTCACGTACGTCAAGGTGACCTCTGCGCACCATGAAATGCGAAGTATACAAAACTGAGACGGTAAACACTGACGGACGACATTCCTATAAGGTGGCGTGATCTATCTGTCGTGGGTTTTTTCCATTGACAATTGTATGCCTAATTCGTGGTGATATTAAATAATAATAATAATACATTGATATCCCACTATAACACTGCTCGGTCACCTACCAGTGATCGCGACTTCGCGATATACAAAAATCTAAATAGCAGTCTAGTTACCATGAACATACATAGTGGGAGTTTGTCAAGCAGACTGCCTATGATACAATTACATTAAAACACTGGCTATGTAAGAACAGATGTGGAGTTATAATATAAATAGTGAGAGGTAAACCACAACGTGTGTGATATGAAACAGAAGAAATCTCTCAAAAGATAAATATAAGGACACATGTATAAGAAGCTATCAACTGGAATAGTTACAGATAATGAAACGCTCATCTAGCTCCTAAAAAAAAATACAGTAGTGAAACACAGTACAATGTTAAGTATAGGAGCAGCCAGGTTCCTGTCCCCTGACTTGTCTGGGAAAAGGAAAAACTACCTTGCCAGTGGCCTCCCTGAATCCAGTCGCCGTGTCTGCACAACCAAATAATCGTGCAGGACAGAGTTCCTCCTAATAAGGTAGCACATGACGACGAGACTGACGAACATCAGAAACATTGGTACAAAAAATCCAGGGTACAGGTAGGGGAGATGCAAATAATCAGGCAGCGTTTCCTCCAGGGTTTCCGCAAACTCTGTTTTGTTTGCGAAAGACAATGAGTTAAGGGAATTAGTCACACAAGAGATGCTGGAGAAGTGAATGTTATCGAGAGACCGTAGAGGAAACACTCGATGGGAAATATTGGCCGTGAAAACCAGACGGATCCGGGACGGGTACGTTGTTATGTTAGTGGAGCGGATATAACATGCTTCCGCTATGGCATAGTGACCAGTAACCCGCTGATAAGTGGTACCCTCCGGGCAGATGACTGATACATAGAATGACTGAGGGAAATAAAAATAATGCAGACCCTGAAAGTTCTTATGGAAAACAGGTGTTGGTGGTAGCTGCTTGTAAGGGCACAGGGAAGGAGCGTCAGACGCGTTCACGCGGTAGAGGGCGATCTCGCATACCCCTCCCCGAACTGGTAGGAAGGCAAAGAGAGACGCAGAGCAATATAATTGCCCGAAGACCATCTCCTTGCAATATTGCAAGAGTGAGTAGCTACCCGTTGAATACAGAGCGAAATCCTTCGCGACGTATTTGTCTGGGATGACCAGTTGGTCTATAGGTACCGGTTTGGTTGGCCATGACCTACAAAGGAGCTTGTCCTCTGATAGGAAGAATTGTGAAAAGGGAACTGGCAATTCAGGAAGGTTTGATTCGTCTCCCGACTCGAGGGCATAAATTAACCTCTTCCACATAGGTTGGTCTCGCTGAGCAGTGTGTTGCTCAGGTGAAGTGAAGTTGTGGATGACCTCTGGGGTGGTAATCGCGCCTATCGGAATATTCCGAGATAAGGCATCTGCGACCACATTTGTTTTCCCGGTGATATATTTTATCTCCGGATTGTATGCTTGGATCGTTAAGAACCATCTTGCCAGACGACCGTGTAGGTTTTTACCCTTGAAAATATCAGTTATGGCCGCGTGGTCCGTATACACCACAATTATGTACCCCATCACTATGTCACGAAAATGCTTCAGAGCCCACACAATGGCAAGGGCCTCTAGGTGGGTAAGAGAATAGTTATTTTCCGGAGCTGTTAGTACTCGACTGGCGAACGCTATCACATGCTTTTTTGCCGGACTTATCTGTTTGCATCAGAGCGGCTCCTAGTCCACTAGCCGAAGCGTCGGTACAAAGCTGAAGGGGGTCCTTGAAATCCGGAAAGACAAGGACCGGAGCCTGTGTGAGCGCTTTCTTTAAATCCTCAAAGCTCGTTTGTTGAGTTGGGAGCCACTGAAATGGTACGTCTTTCTTTAATAGATGGGTTAGGGGACTAGCGCGTGCTGCGAAGTCCTTTATGAAAGGCCTGTAATAACCTGCGACACCCAAGAAAGACCATACCTTGTCCGCAGACGTTGGCTGAGGGAACTCGGCAATAGTTTTTATTTTGTCGTCCACTGTGTGGATGCCGAATTCGTCCACGACATGCCCCAAGAACTTGATCCGAGGCTTTAAAAATTCACATTTGGTGATTTTGAGCTTTAATCCGACCTCTTGAAGTCTGTGTAGGACTGATTTTAGTGTTTCCATGTGTGCATGCACGTCTTTACTTGCTATGATGATGTCGTCTAAATACACATAGACAGAGTTGCCCAGCAAGTCACCAAAAATACTGTTCATTGTCCTTTGGAAGGTCAAGGGAGCTCCTATGAGCCTGAACGGCATCCTCGTCCACTCATAGTGGCCATGAGGCGTGCTGAAAGCTGTTATTCCACGTGACTCGGGGGCCATGGGCAGTTGCCAGTAGCCACTGACCAGATCAAGACTCGTAAAGACTTTATTTCCTCTACCGAGACACATCAGAAGATCTCCAAGAACGGGAAGCGGAAAATGATCATCCACGGTCGCGGTGTTCACACGCCGGAAATCAATCACAGGACGATAAGAACCGTCTTTCTTAGGAACCAGAAACAAGGGTGAATTCCACGGGGAATTCGATTCTTTGATGACACCTTGTTCTAACATTTCAGAGATAAGTTGTTGCACGACCTCCCTCTGACTGTGGGGGAGCTTGTACGCATTGATATATACAGGATTTGTATTGGGTTTTAACTTAATGTGGTGTTCAGCACACTGCGTAACTCCAAGCGGCTCGCCTGGTAGAGCAAGCGTCCCCCTATAATGTTCCAGTAGCTGGACTAAGGTTGGCTTAATTTCGGAATAGTGTGCAACTTTTAGGAATGCCTCTAAATTAGCTGTGTCTTGTTCGGGAGAAGCCTGACACGCCGAGGTTATGCCTGAGACTTGGGCTGAAGGGTATTCAGCTGGTTCCGGGGCGACATTTCTCCCATACACTAGACACTGGCATAATCTAACACCGTGTTTTAAGGATACAGGGGATCCAGACGTGTTTATTATCAATGCCTCTGCAAAACCTCCCTCCTTGACTGTCGCGAGAGTCACCTCCACCGTCATGCGGTGTATGTGAGGAGCTCCGTCGATACACACATCACTACCCGTTGGAGGGGCGTTAGGCAAACGGATTTTAACAAGTTTTGCAGCACGATCCGGAACTATTTGAGGACCTTCTACGACTGCCGTTACTGTCCGCCACAAGTCTGCAATGTTTTCGTGTGGTTTGACCGTAAGAGGTGACACTTGTGCGGTGGCAGTCCCTGAGTCTGTGGTGGGTTGGTCATTTTCCCCCTCTGAGGGTGGGATTACAGGTGACAGAGGCGATGGATTTACCATCCCCTGTATGCGTCGTCCTTGATACACGAGCGCGTTGCTTTCAGGGTTTATGGTTATGTGCAGGTATATCATGGCGTTTAATCCTAAGATCCCATCCGCAGGTAAGGCAAACCTGCTAGAGACATAAAAGAAATTTCGAGAGGGACATACTTTTTCATGTAAGCTGACTGTTAGTGGTACTCGCCCAAGGATTCCCAAAGTGGTGCCCGTCACGCCTACCACATTCAGGTCGTTCTCTTGGAGCGGCCAATTTTCCCTACTCGCCTGTCGTGTCAGTGACCTGTAAGCGGAGTCGGAGATGACATTGACTGTCGCACCTGTGTCAACCGCTAAGGTGAGTGAAATTTTGCCCACCTTGCAAGGGAGGGCAATTATGCTTGTCCGTCCCAAGGCGGCAATGGCGGAGTCAAGTTGCTCCCAATTAGTATTGTCCTGAAGGGACACTTGGATGTACGCCTCGGGGCTGTCACGAAGTCATGTCTTTTTATTTTGAGAAGAGGAGTGTGGTTTACTGTCCGCCGAGGACTTGTACTTCTGTTCCTCCTTGGCCTTTTGTATTGCAGAACAACTGTCTGAATCATGAAAACAATTCCCGTGGACAAGGCAAAAGGCAGCCTTCCGCTGATGGTTTGGCCCAGGGTTCCTGTGTGATGAATGATGCCCGCCCCTGTAACTTCCTGATCTCCTATCAGAGCCCTGTCTTGAATGTGTTGATTCCCTACGTTTCGCGAAGCAAGAATGTTCAGAATGTCCTGATTGCTTGCAAAAACTACAGGTGAGAGATACCTTACTTTGTGCTTGCAATGCTGCGGCTGTTGCGAGGGGTTGATGGTGAGGGTGTCCTTGAACCTTGAGTGGGTTGTAAGTATTCCGACGAACCCGGGGGTGAACGAATTCTGATGCCTGTAATTGATAAATAATGAGTGCCTGAACATAAGATTACCTTAGTAAATTCACCGATTGTGGTATCGTGTTCCGTACCCTCTTCGTCTGTGGTCTGTGTTAAATGCATAAAAGCGTCGCCGAGTTTAGCGAGAGTGTCTTTGTTCATACTATGGTGTAAATCATTTACAAAATAGGAGCATATTTTTATTGCTGTAAATATTATCCAATAAACGGAACGTGTATGAATTAATAGTTTGCGCCGAAACCCTACAAAAAAAGGCAAGAAAGAATGGCTAGCAAGGTGCCTGTTAGACGTAATAGAAGTTAAGGTTATAATGGAATGCCATAATGTTATGGGTATATGAAAAAAATAACTCTATAAACACTGTGGTATTTTAAGTGAGTATACCATTGAAGCTCACGTTTTCCCTCCAGCGGCGAAGAGAAAACGGAGGCAGGCACACTGAGGGAGATAAACTTGATCAGGGAACTCAATATACTCAATATACCCGCTAGCAAACAATAAGAAGGATCAATATCGTATGCGAATGAACGTTACTCTCACAATTATGACTGATTAACAGTGTTAGGAACACAGAAATAAAAAGGTCGTGCCTCTGCACGGAACAAAGCTGAAATAAGCCGAGCCGGCATATTTTGACAAGGGAATATCCACAAATACCAAGATTAATCAGCTGATGTAGTGGAGAGCAGGGCCGAGAGAATACAGGGTCCGCGCAAGGAGCCACCAAAAACTCCACCGGGCCGCGCAGGTCGTGACGTCACAGGGTGCGTGCAGGGAAGAGTCCGAGGTGGGTGGCTGCCGCGGCCAGTCTGGGTTCAACCGTGGCGGGGTGTGCGCCACTGTCATGCCAAAGCATGACAGTAAGACAGCAAAGAAAAACAAAAGGAAGATCCTGATTGGTCAGGATGAAAAGTTATGAGGACATGAGAATACTGATGAATTGTCTGTGAACTGTAATAGTATGCACTGATGTTGCTCCTAACATATTATTATGCCTTTTCCGAAGTATGCACCAGTGTTTTGTTACTTTTGATAGTGGTATCATTAAATGTGACCCCTAGTCCCCTACCACTTTCATATCCTTTGTGCAGTGAGAATGTCAACTGACAGCATATTCTCATAATATATACTGTAAAAAAGTATCAAGGTCATCAATAAGAATTTTATTACTTACAATATTAGTGTGGTAATATGCTGCTGCTTAGAGAGAGAGAGAGAGAGAGAGAGAGAGAGAGAGAGAGAGAGAGAGAGAGAGAGAGAGAGAGAGAGAGAGAGAGAGCAACCCGCACTCTGTGACGTCACAGCTCTAGCCCCGCCCTCATCGGCTTAAGGTGCGCGTGCGTGGACCCTGTATTCTCTCGGCCCTGGTGGAGAGGGCGAAGGTTTGTGACGCCCTGGGGTACGTGCAGTCGGAGTCGCGACGGGAAACCTCGGCCTCGGCAGCAGCGGCGGTGAGAGATGAGGGAAGGGCGGACATCGGAGGACTCGTAATGGCTGCTAATACATTGATATCCTACTATAACAGGCAAAAGAAGCAGCAGCAAAGATGACAAGTTTCATTTTATCAGTCTCGTCCTCTTAACCCTATCTCTCTCTCTCTCTCTCTCTCTCGTGAGAGTGACTACGTCACAGATATGTTACGCTGGCCTCTCATCGCGACCCACTGCATTCCGCTGAATTAACTATTTCGTCACTCTTATAAATACGTTTATTATCTGCATCTCGTTAATGTAACATGTTGAATAAATAAGAGCAAGGCATGGACCATACTGTACCAGATATAACGCGGCTTCTGAAACCCATATTAATGTCTACCAATCATAGTTACTCTCTTCTCAAGTAAGTTTCGTCTATTGTCTTTTGCCTTCAGTAATATGTGTTTTGTTCACATTCATTAGTTTCTTTTGTTACTGCATTTTTATTTTTACGTTTTTTAGCACACTTACATTACATGCAGCAAATGAGATTTAGTAGTGCCCAAAAGTATTCAGTGTCTTTGATCACCCAAAGCGCAATTTATGCCAGCAAGTAAGAACAATATTCTGGGTGGAATCGTCTATAAGGCAGGTCCCTCAAAGTACAGGTCGTGGGCCAGTACTCGGCTGGGTATTGCAGGGTCGTTGTCTCCAACAGACAGATAGATAAATACTGGATGAGATGCCTCACACTACCCATAGCCATCACGAGGCTTGCATCGGGTCGTGAGGGATTGCATAAACCCAACTTGATCCCATCAAAGAAAGTCTGAAGACCTTTGGTCCAAAGCAAGCTCCGTCGCGTCGATGAGAAAGGCAGTTGCATGCGTTTTTCTTTAAACATACACACATGTAAATAATAAATGAGGCACACAGCCGGGGAGTGATGGTCACCTCAGGCACGCCCATAAATCAGAGTAGGAATTGTACAAAACCATACCCGGTGAAAACATCGAGTGCGTCGCTTTGTGCTTGTGCTCTCATAATACAGGGAATGAATATCATAACTTACTGTTGCTGCTGCTACTTCTACTACTACTACTACTAATAATAATAATAATAATAATAATAATAATACTAATACTACTACTACTACTAATAACAATAATTATAATCCTCTTCGGTCGCGTGTCCCCCTCTCTCATTCCTGTTACATCTCCTCATTCCCCTTCCACTATCCATTCCTAACTCCTTATCGCCTTGGCTGTCCCAGCTATTCCAACAACGTACCTATCACCTAATCAACGTTCTCTTCATTTCTCCTTCTCTGCCAGTAACTTCCGTGTTACCCTTCCTTCTGCCGCTCCAGCTGTCCCATTATCCTGTTTATGTTCACCGGCACTGCGTGTCCTGCACTTCTATCCCTCGTATATGTTAGTCAGTGTTCCAAGCCATGAATCGGCAGACCTCAGTTCAAATGTAGTGAGGTCAAGACACAGGCCACCGTGTTGTTCATCTCCCCTTTGGCGGATTAGCGGGATATATTAGCAACGAGGGAGTCATTTCAAAGCTTAATTGTGGTGCGTATAGCTACGATAACACACATCTGGGAAGGGAAGTTTAACGCACTGGCCACCGCGCGTTAATTCACTCTGTTGTGTCCATTAAAAAAAGGTGGGGAGATAGCAGGGGAAGAATTTGAAGCTAAACTGGGGTTTATAGCCATGAATCCGCAGACTGCGGTTCGAGTCCTAGCTTGTATGGAAGCTAGTGCACGTCACCCTGTTTCTAGTCAATTCCGTGGCGGCTTGGGAGGCGAGACGAGCGAAGGAAATTTTGGGAAGCTAAATCATTGTGGGTTATATGTCCTCTTAGTTTGTCCTCAGTGTCCGCGGTGAGGAATTCGTTATCATCACAGACTCGGAGACCGAAATGACAGAATGAAGCACTGACGCATCACAGAGTCGACGGCGCACTTCGCAGAATACATTATCCCTTCTTTTCCTCCCTTCCTTCCTTGCTTCTTTTCTACCTTTCTTCCTTCCTTTACTCTTTGTGTGTTGACATTCCTGCCCAATCCCGTTCCTTCATCATCCTTACTAAATACCAGAATGACAAAAAAAAAAAAATAGGCACTGAAGCAACACCGATCTTTGCGTGGACTTCAAAGACTACGCTTGTCCTCTCTTCCCTTCCTGCCCTTCTCTGTTTCAATATTTTGTTCATGTTCTCATCCCTCTCTGTCCACCTCTCAGACCATTCTCTCACAATAATAGTGTTTCCCATCTCCATTCCCCCCACCCCCCTCCTCTTCCTCCTCTCCCGTTCTCGTTCTTCCTTCTCCTGAAATGCCAGAATTTTCTCTCTTCTCCACTCCCACACGACCACCGCGTGTAACGCACTACACTACACGGCTCCCCATTCCTATGTAGATTAATTTGTGTGTGTTGATATTTCCCATTTTCTATGAACTTCGGAGAGCATGGGCTATCACTCAACCTGCTACCCACTCGGGGTGACACAACAGAATCACAGAAGAGGATCCCACCTGTACCACAAGTGAAATGCCAGAATTTTCTCTTTTCTCCACTCCCACACGACCACCACGTGTAACGAAACACACGTTAAATTAATCTAAACAAGGAAAGGTTTGCCGGTGACGGGGAGCGAACCCGCGACCAGCGAGACGGAAGAGCCACTCCTTAACCAGTCGGCCAAAGAGGTACCCCCCTGGTAGAGGGAGTTACGGGAGGCTCACCCATCAGGCTTAGTCGCCGCACTACACTCCTCCTTGTCATCCTGTTCCCATATGATCCTGCAGTTATGGCGCCAAGAATTGAACGCCACAATATACATTCTATTCCTCCTCCTCCTCCTCCTCCTCTCCCCACTCCTCTCCCACTTAACCCTGTGTGATAAAGGGTTGCGTGAACGACCCCGGATCTGTAATCTTCATAAACGTGATGAAGCAGTGAATCCCGCATGAGGCTAAACCAAACCGCGCGGACGTAATTCCTAAACAGTACATTAGAGGGCTATTTTTGTTATGGCTTCCCTTGCCAAGATTGGCCTAATTGAATAAAGAAGGGCAATAGTAGAAGAGGGGTAAAAAAGAGCAGGAGGAAGAGGAGGAAGAGAAGGAGGAGAAGAAATAGACTGTGAGGAGTCATACAGCAATGATCTATGGTAAAAAGATGACCTGGTCACGGCTTCCTTTGGTAAAACTTTGTTACATTGGTGCCAATCGGTGGCTTTCTCGCTAGATCTGCAGGTTTCTTTCTTCTCACGGGGAATGAAGTCATCTAGCGACCTGCGTGAAATACCAGCGGAATGGTGAGTTTGTCTGTCGGTTTTCTAGCTGTACGGGATATTGAATCCGAACATTGTTGCTCGTTAACATTGACACCAATAAGTATAAAACAATTCTAAAATACCCTGATGAAAAATTACTTGGTCGTGTATATATATATATATATATATATATATATATATATATATATATATATATATATATATATATATATATATATATATATATATATATATTTTTTTTTTACAGCTAAGGAACTACTTAGGAAGTAGTTACATAATTCTGATCATTGAAATGGGATGAAAAACGGCCAAAGTGGAAGTGTTCCCCCTTGCAAATTTTATCAGAGCCTCTTGTCTCCCAAGTTATGCGACCTTAAAATCTCATGCAAGAATTTAAATAACAACAACTGTTGAACCGTTTTCTGTTGCGAGACAGGTTAACCTGTTCTGCCTTTGCTGTCTGTGAGAAAAATTTTAAAAACTGAAAAACTGAGGATTCAGGGTATAAACTTTCACATCTGGTGAAGAGGTTAGTAAAAATATTTCCATCATTTTTGCTTTTATCTCTAGTGGAGTCAGCTACTCTAATATACGTATTATCGCCAGCAGCTTCGGTCTTCTGCGTCCTTCTCCACCAGGCTCAGCTGCCTCGCGTCTCTCTCACTCCATCTCTTCACCTAAGTCTCTTGCCTTCACTTCGCTGATATCCCCTTTACCAGCCTCTACCCTGGTCACATGCCTCCCATCAGTCATCTTAGCCTCCTCATCCCTGTCCTCCCCTGCTGTTTCTCCTCATTCTTCATCTGTGTCCAGGCTTCTGCACCATCACTGCACACCACTGCACCACTACCGTTGTGTAGATTTTTGTTCGGGTATTTATTTTCAATATTTTTAGTCAGTATAAAAGTTAAAATAAATACCAATATAATTCATTATGCATTTACATCTACAGACGGTGGTCATATTTCTTTGCCACTTTTTTGTTCAGTGACGCTTCATGATATACTTTTATCTTGGTGGTGGTTATGGTTGTTTATGATGCTGGTGGTGATGGGGGTGTTAAGTTTAATTAAGAAGGGCATCGGTATTGTTTTTTGTTTTTTTTCGGGGGAGAGCTGATGTTGTTGTTTTACATTTTAGTTGTTGTTTGGGATGCTGGTAATAGTGATGAGAACAGTACGCAGATGACGATGGTGGTGCTGTTTGGTGGTGGTACTGGTTGTTGTTGTTGTTGTTGTTGTTGTTGTTGTTGTTGTTTTTGATTGTGATATTAGGGTTGTTGTTGTTATTGCTGTTGGTGGTGGATGCATACTATATAGTCATAATTACCGGGGCAGGTGTGGGGCCACATGCTCACCTATTCTGCCACACGATAATTAAATGAAACATTCATGCCATGATACACTGTCCTCTCCCTCAACCCTTACTCCCACCCCCGGACACCTCCACCTTCACCGCAAGTATATCCACCACCACCACCTCCACCCTTACATCTTTCCCGTGCACCTCCAACACCTCCAGTACCACCCACTAACCCGCCACCCACGCACGCACCACCACTAACCACCATTACCTAACCAACACTTTTCACCATATCCTTAAACACCCTTCCACTAAAACCTTAACTTCCCAACGTAACCTTTCTGTTCCTTCGTCCACCACTAGCACCCTGACAGCGCTCTCATACACCTCAACCCACCACCTTCAGAACCACCAACCCACCACCACTACTACCACCCTACAGCGCCCTGTTAAGTAACTGCAACTTTCTCCTATGTCCTTTAGGACCTCTCCACTAAACCCGTCACTTCACCCCCAGGTCTTTTTGTTCCTTCGCCCTTCCTCTTTCCTAGCCATATTGTCCACCAGCCACCAGCTCGTTCTCCCTCTCTTCATATAACTACCGACATCTCCCCATACAAAGCAGTTTTTATTGTGTCTCTTCCCTTCTCTTTTACCATCTCCCTTCAATGTTCCTCCCTTACGTAGTCTCCTCCCCGTCACCCCCGGCTAACACCTTCCCACGTCTTCTCAAAGATTTCCACTTACCCGGTTTTGTGTCGACTTTACTCCGCCGTATGCCAGTCATTTTTTTCCTTAGTGCCAGTGTCCTGTTGCATTACCCTTACTCCCTCTCGTCCCTCGTGATTTCTATACCATTTTCCATCCTTCCGTCTTTTTTCCTTACTCCCGACACCCAGTCTCCATCTTTACCCCCAATAACACTACAACACCCAACTTCTACTCCTTGTCAAGCCTTTATCTGCTGTTATACCAAGTTTCTACTTATGTTTTTTTTTTATTACTTTTACAGTTGTATTTCCTCCTTCTAGGCCTAATGTGTGGATACGATGAAGAGAGAGAGAGAGAGAGAGAGAGAGAGAGAGAGAGAGAGAGAGAGAGAGAGAGAGAGAGAGAGAGAGAATGGAAGGAGTGTGTAGGGTAGTTATGGAGGAGGGAATGGGGACTAAGAGCTAAGAGGGAATGGACGGAGAGGAGGAGGAGGAGGAGGCATCGTAAGGAGGTGTGGAGAGCTGAAAATAGCTCTGAAACGAGGGACGGAAGGAAGAAGGGAGTAAGGGGAAGAGGAAAAAAAAGGAGGATGGGAAATAGAGAGGCTGAGGGGAATGGAAAGGATGCTCTGTGTCCTTACGGGGGCAACATGGCCGGGTTATGAGGGCAGTGGATGTATTTTAGAGGCCGTGTGTCTGTTTATTTATTTATTTATTTATTTATATATTTTTTTGTGTGTGTGTGAATGTGTGTGTGTGTGTGTGTGTGTGTGTGTGTGTGTGTGTGTGTGTGTGTGTGTGTGTGTTTGAAATATTTACACACAACCCTACGGCAAAACGAACACTGATAAACTTTGGTTAAAACTCACACACACACACACACACACACACACACACACACACACACACACACACACTCAGTTTACTTCTTATTCATCAAAGCTGTTTCTCCGGAACAACTGTCGAAAAAACGACACACGAAAAAGGTCAATCAAAGCCTAGTTCAGCGCCGCAAGTCATCGCTCGCCTCCCGAACTTCATCTCATTGGAATTTAAAAGCCAATTACAGGAATTACAGAACGAACAACCGCGTTTCCAGCTGACTTTCTTTTTGGAACAAGGGCGAGTCTCCTTATTGTTATGCCACTAGTAAAATGTTTGATGGATGTTCCTCCTCTCGTGTGTGTGTGTGTGTGTGTGTGTGTGTGTGAGAGAGAGAGAGAGAGAGAGAGAGAGAGAGAGAGAGAGAGAGAGAGAGAGAGAGAGAGAGAGAGAGAGAGAGATAATGCAATATTTCACCTAACCTCTTTTGAGACGAGAGAGAGAGAGAGAGAGAGAGAGAGAGAGAGAGAGAGAGAGAGAGAGAGAGAGAGAGAGAGAGAGAGAGAGAGAGAGAGAGAGAGAGAATTACATAGATTTACATAGAAAATCATACCACACAGACCCCATGGTCCAGACTAGGTGGTCTGTCCTTAAACCTAAGTGAATCTACACTAATCAGATGGCTCCAAAACATTGCTTTTCTACTCTAGTTAATATTAAGTTCAAGGAAGTGACGGTCGAGCTTGTCTTTAAAGGACTCAATCGTGTTACATTGGACCAATGACGGTGGGAACTTATTCCATTTTCGCACTACAACGTTGGTGAAGAAAAATTTGGTGCAGTCTGAATTTATTTGTCTACATTTGAGTTTTATGCCATTGTTCCTCGTTCGCAAAGTGTCATCGACGCTGAACATCTTCTAATTTAGCAATGTCCTTTGCATGGTGAGGAGACCAAAACTGTACTGCATATTCCAAGTGGGGTCTGACTCAACTATTGTAGATCGGATGTATTACATCTTTATTCTTGAATAAAAAGGTTCTTTTAATGAATCCCATCATTCTGTTCGCTTTATTTGCTGCAACGATGCATTGATGTGAGAATTTGAGGTTTGACGCGATTTTGACCCCCAGGTCCTTAACGCATTGAGCGCTTGTGAGTTTAACGCCTCGCATTTCGTAACTGAACTTCTTATTTCTTGTTTCAACTTGAAGGACCTGGCACTTGTCTACGTTAAAGGGCATGTCCCATCAATCCGACCAAGCTGAAATTTTGTGCAAATCCTCTTGGAGGCTTTGCCTGTCTTCGTCAGTGAGAAACGAGTTACCAATCTTTGTGTCGTCTGCAAATTTACTAATGCGATTACTGAGTCCAACATCTATGTCGTTGATGTAAATAATGAAGAGCACTGGGCCAAGAACCGAGCCCTGAGGGACGCCACTAGTGACCGGCGCCCACTCTGAGTTAAATCCTTCAATCACCACTCTTTGTTGTCTGTTGCTCAACCAATTGACGATCCATTGGTTTACTTGACCGTCAATACCTATTCGCTTTAATTTATAAAGTAATTTATGATGTGGGACTTTATCAAACGCTTTCTGGAAATCAAGATAGACTACGTCCAATGATTTAGTTACGTAATAAACTGAGAAGAGGTCGTTATAGAAGGTCAATAGGTTTGATAGGCAGGATCTTTCGTTACGGAAGCCATGTTGTGAATCCCCAATTAATGAGTGGCTTTCGAGGTAACTCATAATTTTGTCTCTAATTATGCTCTCAAGTAGGTTACCTACAATTGAGGTTAGAGTAATGGGTCGGTAGTTACCTGGTATTTTTTTTGTCTCCTTTCTTAAAAATCGGCATCACGTTTGCCTTTTTCCAATCCGAAGGGACGATGCCTTGTCGCAAGGACATATTGAATACGGATGTAAGGGAGGAGACTATTTCGCTCTTTGTTTCTTTAAGCAGTATAGGATATACTTTATCGGGTCCGGAACTTTTATTTGTTTTAAGTGAATGGAGAGCTTTAAGGACTTCATCGGTTGTTATTTCTAAATTAGGCAATGGATGCTCGAGATTTACATTAGTACTGGTGCTGGTAGTAGAGAGAGGAAGACTGTTAGTATTAAACACCGAGGAAAAGTAACTATTTAAGAGGTTTGCAATGTGTTGACTGTCAGTCACTAGTGCACCGTCGCTGTTTGTTAAAGGACCAATTCCACTTCTGATCGCCTTTCTGTTATTTATGTAACTGAAGAAAGATTTCGGATTATTTTTACAGTTGGCTGCAATTGTTTCTTCATATCTACGCTTTGCCTGACGCACTAATCTGTTTACTCGTCGCCTGGCATCATTGTAGAGTCTAATGTTTTCGGGCGTGCTTTGTTCTTTCTTTAACCTGTAAAACAATTTTCTCTCCTTGACTGAGTGTTTGATTTCGCTATTAAACCAAGTTGGGCTTTTATTAGTGTTAATTCGCTTCTCGCACAAGGGGACGAATGTGTTCTGCTGAGTGAGTAAGTGATTTTTAAAGCTTAGTCAGGCTTCCTCTACATTGCCGTCATCTGATAGTTGTATTTCTGTTAGTTTTTGTCGGATTTCTACGAAGTTAGCTCATTTGAAATTGGGCACCTGTACTTTATGTCCAGTCACTGATGTTTGAGCTCTGATGTCGACGCGCACTAATTTATGATCGCAAGAACCGAGTTGTTCTCCTACCGTGACATTACTGACTAGGTTATCTTGGGTCGTTATAACAAGGTCGAGTATGTTATTTTGTCGAGTTGGTTCAGAAACCCTTTGGCTTAGATAATTTTCTTCTAGAAATTCGATCATTCTATGTGACTCGCCTTCTGTACCTGACAGTGTCGCCCAGTCGATATGGGGGAGGTTAAAGTCTCCTAATATCAGTGAGTCGTTGTTATTAAGTGACTGCCTTGAAACGCTGTACAATTCAAGGTCGTCATCGAGTGATTGCCCGGAAGGCCTGTAGGTGACAGATATATTTAAATTGACTTTTGCAATGTTTACTCGCACGCACAAATGTTCAACGAGAGAGAGAGAGAGAGAGAGAGAGAGAGAGAGAGAGAGAGAGAGAGAGAGAGAGAGAGAGAGAGAGAGAAAGGAACTGAAGGGAAGGGGATTAGGGGGTAGGGGAGAGATAAACGGTTTAAATGGGGCGGAAATATCAAGCGGATGGAAGGAAGGAGAAAATGAAAGGGTAAAAGAACAAGAGGATAAATGGTGACGGGATTCGAATAGAGAGGGAGTGAGGGAAGGAGACAGGACAGTGAGTAAGGGAATTGGGGAATAAGGTGTTCAGGAAGAAATTAAGGAAGAAAGGAAGGAGGAAGAGGTACTTCAGGAGAGAGAGAGAGAGAGAGAGAGAGAGAGAGAGAGAGAGAGAGAGAGAGAGAGAGAGAGAGAGAGAGAACGGAGGAGGAGAAGGAGGAGGAGTAGGCTCAGGAAGTAATGTGCTAGCGTGGTGTTCAAGGGAGGAAGACGAGGATGTAATAAGTTGGTGTGAAGCGCCTTTTTATGGTGATGCTGCCGTCTGCCTGGGAGGGGGAAGAGGGAGAGACGTGCCTTCCGCGGCCCCGCGCCTCCTGACTCTAAAAATGTGTGCGGTTCCCTGATCGTTGTGTGAGAGTTGCGTCCTTTCTGTGTGTTTGTTTGTCTGCTGGAGGTCTTGTTTTTGTTGATGTGTTCGTTATTGTAAACCTAGATGGGCGGAAGTGGCGAAATGGTCTTGGGTTCGTTTTTTTTCTGCAGTGAAGAAAACATCCATAGAGATTAAATAAAAAAAACGTCGTTGTATAAGAGTTCGTTGGTTTTGTTTGTGTTGTGTTTGTCGAGTTGATTTTTTGTGTGTCATTCTCATACTTATGGAAAACCGGTCAAACTGTACAAATGAAGGATAATGTTATTCAGCAATCATATTTACGTGTCTTTTTCATGTAATTTTTTTTCTTAATATTTTCATCATAGTTTTGTGCATATAAAAAATACGGAATGAGTTTTTTAGCACCTCGCATACATACATTTTTTTTAGTATAATCTTTCCCTTTCCTTTTCTTCCTCCTTTTGGTTTTCTTCCCCCTTCCCACATTCAGACACGCCTGTTTTTCTTGTTTCCCAGACGGCAGAAACTTAATATTCCACTTTTGAGTCAAGTGTGACTTATCCGTGTGATCTCGGCAGCACGTCACCCGCCAGACTACAAAGGGACCAGTGAAAGGAAACCCCGCGGACGTATCTCTTCTCCTGCTCCTCCTCCTCCAATTCCAACTCCTTCCAAGTCTTTGTCTTCTTCCCTGGTATTTTTTTGTAGTTTCTTCTGTATTGAAATTTTCCTCTTCTCGACTGTGTTTTCTGCGCGGACTTGATACAAGTCAGATGCGTCTTTGCGTTACTCCTTCAGCGTCTGTTTCTCTCTTGTCGCAGTGGCTTTGTTTCGTGGTACGCTTTTGATCTTTTATCGTAACACCCAAATATTCTGGTCAGACATCCCTTAATCCTCATACTCTTTCTCCTCCCTTCTTCTTCTCCTCCTGTCTTCCTACCTTCCCCTTATTCTTCCATCATTTATTCATTATCTCCGTTCTTTCTTTTTCGCCCTGTTTCGTTCCCATCCTCTCCTCTCTATACACCCCCTCGATTCATCCCCCCTTCCCCCCTTCCACGCCTCCCCTTCCAGTGTGGTGGAAGAATAGATGGCAGGTAGAGGGCGGATAGAGCGGTCCTTCTCCCCTAATACCCTAACGCTACTCCCGCCCTGCTCCTTCACAAATCTCCACCTCTCCTCAAACACCCTTCCTCTCTTCATCCTCGACCCAAGACTCTCCTCCGCCTTTCCCTCATCTCTTGGCATCCAAACCTTAGTACCTGACTATCTCTTTACTTTTTCCATATGTATCTCCCATAATTTTTCTTTCACATCCTACACATCCTCCTCCTCAGCATCCCTTACTACTCATCCCTTAACCTCATGACTTGCCTGGTGTATCTCTCTCTACACCACCTCATTAGCCCTTACTCAACCTCCTTCCCCCACAGCTTAGGTCAACAGTAGCGTAAGCTAAGGATAGTAGCCTAATTTGTTCTTATTTCTCTCTTAACTGTAAAATTTCCATGTCCCTTTCTTCCTTAAAGGCACATGGAGTTCTCTTCTAACTATTTCCTGCCGGCATGTTGCCGGAGGGAGAGGTGGGTGGGGAGGAGCCTTCATCTATTCTATCCTCTCCTACCACACGTAGAATACTAGTAGTAGCGGTCATAAACAGACATCCTCGCCATAGACCGACAGGTCTTCTCTCGTCTGTTCTTCCTATGTATTCCTATGTATTCCTATGTATTCCCTCCTCCTCCTCCCCTACTATTCGCCACCACCCTTCACCACCATATTGGAGCCACAAAACCTACTCTCTCCCACCTATATCTTAAACACAAAGCTTAACCCTCCTTTACCCTTCTCCTTCCCCTTCTTGCCACCTCCCATGGACTCCCACTGCCCCCCTCCCACCCTAGTGACTCCTGCCCCTCCGCCTTCCTTTGCCACCTTAACCCCCTGAGTAGCCGGCAACGGGCAAAGGGAGGATCATTAACTGACTCGCCGTCGGGGGCAGTGAACCGTGCTTTATGGTGGCCATCTGTCCGCTGCACGGGAGGAAGGATTGTCGGAGATTCGATGCCGCTCCGTTTGCAATGCTTCTTGAGGGTTTGAGGGGAGAAGGGGGGAAGGGGATTCATGACGGTGAAGGGGCAAGAAAATGGGTAGGATGAATTTTTATAGGAGGAAAGGAAGAGGATAGGAGTCCACTGCCCTGCTCCGACTATATCCTGGATTGTAAATCAGGCAGTGATGGGGGTGTGGGTGGGGGCAGCGAAGAGTGTACTTGTGAAAGGCCTTTAGGCGAAGGGATTTGTTTGTGAGTCGGAATGCGTTGGTTCCTGACTTTGTTCGAGTTATTTTCTTTAAGATTCACTTTGTCATTGATATTGCATTTATCAGTGTGTTTGCCTGTGTGTGTGTGTGTGTGTGTGTGTGTGTGTGTGTGTGTGTGTGTGTGTGTGTGTGTGTTTACTCTCTGGCCTATAGCACCGGTAGGCCTCTCTAGGGGCTTGGTGGTCGACCAAAGCCCGTCATGGCGAAGGCAGTGTTTATAGGGGCGCCACCTATTTTTGACTCATGCTGTTCCACGGTGTGGCGTCAAATCTCGTACCCTAGTTATAGTCCGTCGTTTTTTTTTACATACACACATGGGTGGATGAATTTCGTGTCCATTGTCGACTGCTTATCATACAAGGGGTGCAGGGTATCTCTTTTATTACATTTACCGACATATAAGAGGCCTATAGCTTATCTCATTTATCATATTTACCGACAAACAAGGGGTACAGGTTATCTCATTTATAACATTTACCGACATACAATTGATAGAAAATACCAAAACCTTGCTTTTTCTAATTCTTCCCGTGACTTCTGGCATCTAGCCAAAAACATCTCCAACTTCACTTCTTCATCTTTCCCACCTCTCCTTAGTCCTGACAGCAGCACCGCCGTCTCATCTATCTCTAAAGATGAATTCTTCTCTCAAACTTTCTGTAACAACTCCACTCTGGACGATTCTGGGCATATTCCTCCTTCTCATCCCCTCTCTG